>NC_056726.1:1687643995-1687766495 GCF_019279795.1 Protopterus annectens
AACTAAACCAGGGGAATTCACCCACATAATTTGCAATACCTTCAGATAGAACCAGAACTTGACAATGTGTTTAATAACATTTTTCACCTCCCCCATACCAAAGGAAAAGTTAAGGCATAAGACATTCCCTTAATTAATATTCTTAAACCTCCCTCCTTTTGGAGCCCAGTCCCACCTTAAAATAAGGATAAATCTATATTATGTTTATTCAATAATTTCCTGTTTTATATCTATCACACATTTACTGGGATATCCTCTTTCACTAAACATAATAGTTAGATTATTGCATTCTTTGTGGAAGGTATCATCATCTGAAATAATTTTGGACCATCTTACAAATTGTCCCTTTACAATATTCCACTTCATCCAGATTGGATGCATACTGCAGTAGTGTAGATAAGAATTATTGAACATGCCCTTCCTATCAATATTGGAAATCAGCAGACCTAACCTGTAATTTTTGCCAGATGTAAAACTAGAAAATTAACATACTATTTAGACCATCTATATGCTAACTTTAAAATGGCATAGTACTATTTAAATAAGACATAAAACCTTTTAATTGTTTCACTGTCTGTAACCAGACAAAAAAAAATGTTGCCCAAAAATCTGATGTATAATTTCATCAAAGGAGTGAAATCAAACTCAGTAATTAAATCCTTCTTCCATTTATGAACTACAAATTTTGCAAATATGGGGGCAGAAGCCACTCCCAATACCAATCCTGAAGTTTTTTTTTACAAAGCTCACCATCAAACAAAAAAGAAACAAAAAATATTATCCAATACTAACTCCATGCATGTGCAAGTCAAGTCAATATCCTTTTCAGATAAATGTTTAACATCTGCTGTAACAAAAAATATTTCATTAGAAAGGGATGGTTATGTAAAATGCCCAAAAGGTGCCAACAGCCACTTAATATACTCGGGAATAAATTTAAAATACTTTTCAATTTCTTATCCACAACCTCCCATAGTTGTTCTGTTTTGCTACCTATGGCTGAAATGAGTGGTCTAAATGTTAGGTCCTCCATATCTTTATGCACCTTTGGAATCCCATACATATGCGCCACAACTGGATATTTCACATAGAAAAAAATTGTATTCATTTACAGATATATTTTGATCAATTAATAAATAATTCAACCATGGATTTAATTTTTTGATATGTGCAAATAAAAATCATCATTATTTAGTGATATAAACATGACTTGAGTAATCCTGTACATACAAAATTACAACAACCCCCCATCTTTGTCTGTTTTTCATAATTCTTAAATCTATGTTTTGGCTATGTTTTATTAAAATATTTCTTTTACCCACATTAAGATTATGATAACCAGCCATTTTATTTTGCAATAAAATCCTTATATCCCTCTCACATAAGTTTTGAAATATAGTCAGACTTGGGTGGAGGGGTGGGTTAAATGTATTACATCTTTTGACAACTTCACTCCTGTCTTGATCACCAAACAATACTGTCACATTTACTTTCCTCACAAACATTCTTAATTCTATAATGGCTCATTTATTCTGTAGTGACAAAAGAACACACCTTTGAAACCAAACTAAAAGGAATATCCATATATAAGTTTTAAACTCATATTTAGAAATCAAAACACTTTCTTTGTATTCATGTACCCCCAACATATTAAAATCAAAACTGAATAACTGTGGGTTAAAAGATTCCATATGGCCATTACATTGATCCAAAACACGTGTATCAACTATTTCTAAGTGTTCTTCTGATATGGTGTTCAGTGGAAGTGGGTGGAATGAATTTATGCTAAGTCATCCAAGGTAATTTCAACAAACTGAATTAAAACAAAACATTCATCGAAGCCAACTTCTATGAACAACTCAACAATTTTGTTTTTGCATGGCCCCCCTGCATCCCCAGTGTGGGCACGCCCCACACCCACTAGACTTATACATACCAACTCCAAGGTTGCAGAGCAGTGAAGGAAAAAAAGCAAACTCTACTGTTGGGGAAAGTAATTTTGGTGAACAGCACTCCCTCTTTTTGCATTTGCTGAAATTAGGATCAATGATACAATGTGCTTCCAGTTGGAATAACCCCCTTTTTCTTTTTTCTGTATAGCTTTCCCCCATTGGATATTTGTACGCTATTCTTAGCTTTCTCCCATTGGATATTTGTATGCTATTCTTAGCTTTCCCCCATTGGATATTTGTACGCTATTCTCTTGCTTCTTTGTGGTAAGGGTCAATCTAAAAAATATCATCACTATATCCTTCATTATTAATATACACAGAGAAATCCAGTCTGTCCAACTGCTCCTTTCCCTCGGGCTGTCTAGCATTCCATGTATTTTCAGATGAATCATGTGGTACAGGTTTAACTCAGTGTTCAACAACCTTGTTCTTACCCTGCAAAAGTGAGACACCAGGCCATCCACATATTTCTTACTACCTCTGTATAGTTTTTTTCTTTTTCCTTTTAATTTTACCTCACACCTAAACATTTCATTTATCAAAAATTCCCCCATATTCTTTTTTATACGAGGAAATATTAAATCCTGAGTAAATAAGTTATCCAACATTTTGATGCTGTTCTTTAACTCACTAATAACTGTTTCATTCATTTACAAATGATGTATAAGTACTCGCTTCTAATATAGTCTTAATGTAAGGGTGAGTTTTGTATGGTAGCTGTTAAACATTTAAATATTCTCAAACCTTTGGGGATCTAACCTCTCTGTATACACTCTCAAAAATATGAATTTTTAATTTGTAAAGACTTGCATTTAGGTATTTTTTTCTTTAGAAATCTCCATTTCATGTTTTAATATACTGTTCAATGGTTTTATTGAATTACCTGTCCAATCCTATCTGGAAATTGATTTTAATGCATTGTAAATGTCTGTTCTAGGATCAGTCGGACTCTTGAACAACATTTAAAACTGTTGTGTCTCATATCCTGATTTACCACTGCAGCATTTATTATTTATTTTATTTGACATTTGTTTACCAGGGTGGTCTGACTGGGTCTACAGAACCAGTTTTCAGCAGAGGCCTGGGGAGAATAGCTCCACATACAGTACAATACAAATACAGTATAAGCTGATACACTAAAGATTACATTACAAATACTGTACAAAAATAAGTTGAAAGAACAAACTGCTACAAGATGTTGTGATATATTACTACACATCTAGACAATGCTATACAGTTAAAACATTACAGATGATAATAGTCACTCTCATCATACATGATGTAGATAGTGTAAAAAACATAGTACATAGGTAGTGCAATGTGTGACATTGACTGTTATAGTACATGCAAAATAGAATGTTAGTTTCAGTTAGGAAAATGGCAGCCAGAAAGTTAGTGATGCAGATAGACAGTGAGAGAGAGTTAAGAAGAACAGAAGCAATGAAGCCTGAGTAGTAGCTTAAGGATATGGTATAGAAGCAAAGAAGGTGTTAGAAGAGCTTTAGGACATGCAGTCTGTGAGGGATTAAAATGTGACAGAAGAGGATGACCTGAGTATTAGGCAGGCTTTATGCAGGAGCACAGCCATGTATTTTTGAGATGATTTTTTAAAGAGGCTTTGAAATGGGTTTGGTCAGGCATAGATCTTGTAGCTAGAGGTAGTGAATTCCATAGTATAGAGGCAGAGTATGAATACAGAGAGTGACCAGGTGTTCTTGTGGGTTTTGAGATAGCTAAAAGATTTTTGTCTTCTGATCATAGGGATCGATTTGGTGTGTAAGGTGTGACTAGATTGGCTAGAGCAAGGCAAGCAGTAGGCTTGAAAATAAGGTTGTGCAAGGTGGATAGCTGAATAAAGGTAAGTTGGTTGGGGAGTTCAAGCCAGTTTTATTCTTGGCATGGTTTACAGTGGTCTGTGTAATATTTAGTTTGTGGCAAATTCTGCAACTTTGTTGTAGCACTGTTCCAACTTTCTTAGGGTAGAATTTTGTTAGTTAAGACAGGGGCACCATAAAGAATGGAGGGAAGTAAAATGTTTTTGCAAGGGTAGTACTGGTTGCTGCAGTAAAGAAATGTTTGTTTCTATACGAGTCCCAGTTTTTGATGAGTTTTCTTTATATTTTGCTGTATATGGGGGTCAAATTAAAGTTTATTTTCAATGATAACACCTAAAAGTTTGGTTTCCTGCACTATTTATATGGTAGTGTTGTCAGATGCAAGGATGTTTAAATGATCAGTGACAGGGGAGGTGTTTTGGGGATGAAAGAGTACTAGTTTTGTCTTATTTGGATTAAGAAAGAGTTGGGCATTTCTTAGCCAAGATTCAACTGCAGTAAAGGACTGTTGAGTTTTTGAGAGTAGTTCTGGTAGTGACTGAGCAGTGCAGATTATGGTGGAATCATCAGTGTATTGAATGAATGTCCTAGGGTGAGAGGCAGTATGAAGGTTGTTTGTGAAAATGTTGAAGAGTAGGGGTTCTAGGATTGAGGCTTGGGGGCTCCAGTAGGGTTGTGGAGAAAGGGTGAGAGTTCGTTGGACCATTTCACTGCTTGTTTACGATCTTTGAGGTAGCTCTGAAACAATTTTACTGTGTTATGTGAGAATCCTAAGTTAGACAGTGTGTTCAAATGTAAGGAGTGAGACACTGTGTCAAAGGCCTTGGAGAGATCAAGGAATACTGAGGCTCTATAGTATCCTGCATCTCTGGCCTTGTTCACGGTGTCTGTAAAAGATAATAGGGCTGTGGCTAGGTCAGAAGCCATGTTGGGTTTTGGTTAAAAAATTGTTTTGCAATAGATATTGCATTACCTGCTGATGGATACCTCTCTCGAGAATTGTGGATATGGGTGACAAGATGGATACAGGAAGGAAATTGGATGGATCAAAAGAGTTGCCTCCTTTGTGGATGGGGTGATGTGAAATTGTTTCCATATGGTAGGTACTTCTGATTCAGATAAAAACCTATATATATATATATATATATATATATATATAAATTCTTTGTCCAGTCTCTTCCACCCTTGGTGGACATTCAGGGTTAAGATCACAAGATGGATTCACATATTGTGAAGACTGTAAGGTAAGTTGCATCAAATTTCCAGGCAAATGGGTATCCCCACAAACTGGACTTCTCTGTCCCAAAATCATAGGGCTGTTGTTAGTAATGCCAGTGTCTTCCTTATTGTGAAAACAGTTATTATACCTACCAAGGCACATAAATGCCATACCTCATGATAACAGGCTCAGAATATGATAACACCAATAAAACTCCAATAACCGAGGCACGAAGCACTACTGGTATAAACACCACCAAAAACCAAAATGAAAACACAACCACAATGCCAAGTACTGGCACAAGTTTAATTAATGTGTCTATAAAACAAAGACTTCAGCAGAAAAAAAATACAACAATGATTTAAGTACCCACCTGTGATAATCATGCCTCTCTTTTAATATAGAGGAAATATAAATTATTTAATTTAATCCTAGTAATTTATTGGCATTCAAATTTATTTGTCATATAATTCTTGCTATCTCCGCTTTAACTAAATTATTTTCTCCAAAAAAAAAAAAAATTGCTAAAATTAGGACATGTTATACTGTTGTTTGCCAGTGCATTACTCCTATTATGTATGGCATAAAGATGCTAATAAATTCTACATTGTAATGCATTTTCAATTTTCCCAAAATAAATGTGGGGCAGGAAGTACAAGTGACCACTTATAGCACTCTCGTAGTGCTACAATTAAATTTGCCCTTAAAATATACACACATACACAAGTGCACACACACACACACACACACACACACACACACACACACACACACACACACATGCATCCACACTCACTCAGAATATTAGATCAGTGTTCCATCATGCTGCATGTGTACAACTGCTGCTGCTGCTGCTAAAGCACAGCAGCACCATAACTACTTCTTCACTTTTGTGAGCTAAAGTTGCATAGTATGAAACCAACACTACATGCAAATTAATGGTGGTACACATGAATGGATAATAAGCAGTGTGTAATTCAGTAATTGTTATACTGCATTGTCCATTCCTTTATAGTACAAGTAGTAGCAACAGCAATCATCAAATTCTATTAAATTGAATGAAAATTCATCAAGATGCAACTAATCAACCTTCCATTGTTTTTTTTTTTTGTTCCCTCTTTTGTTGCATTCTTTGCACTGCTCTTGTCTGTCAACAGGTATGCCAATCTCTCCTACTGCCCCTGGAGTATCTCCTTTCTAGGGCTGATACAGATAAAAAACCCACAGGCATCCTTGAAGTTGTGTCATTGACCGCTTCCGTTGGAGAATTTTTTTTCCTTTATGTCCTCTACCTAGTCATTCTCCATCCCCTGCATTCACCTGTTATATGCAAGGGCTTGCTTCACACTGTGAATCATGTCTCCCCACAGGGAATGCCAAGAATGAATATTCTTCTCCCAGAATGGTCATACCCATCTCTACTTGACATGTCCTGTGACACCCCAGCCACTAATAGAATCCAGTCCACCTGGGGTGCAGTTACAGCTTTATCCCCCTATGTCACAGCAATCATATTAACCTTCTATTGCTGAGTACCCCACTTATTAAGTCTAACAAGTGAAATAAAATCTGAAGAGTGTTATCATGGATTGAAGAGAACTGCCCTGTATGCAGTCAGGAATGTTCCCTTTCTCATGTGATAGTGCAGTCTTTGAGTTGGTATATATAAATAGCAGGGGTGTGTAGGGTGCCGGACCTACACTGAAGGTGATCTGAAAAAGTAGTGAATACCTATGATTTGCTGACTATTAGTCTATAGGTTCTGCAGTTGTAATGGTAGCTACTCAACAAGATGGTTTTCAACAAGTTTGGCAAATGTTAGATGTTTCAACAGCTGGGAAATTTTTTATTTATTTTATTTTATTTTATTTTACATTTGTTGACCGGGCTAGTCTAGCTGGAGATATTTCCATTTTCAGTAGAGGCCCGGGGAGAAAAGCTCCACAGTAAGTACAATAAAGGAAAACATACTTGTGTTTTAAAGAAAGTTTGAAGAGACAAAAACTAACAACTCTACAGTTACTTATTATTACTAAGTGAGTTAATTACTGACTCACACAGTCCATAAAGTAAAACAAAAAAATACCTATACAAACATAAAATACTAAGTATGATAAAGATATTAAATGAAATAATTACTACCACACACAGTTAAAGTCCAAAGACATTGTATAAAGTTAAAAATGCTTTGTAAGATATTGATACAGGTAGGAAGTAAGAGAAAAGAGGGCTAAGAATAAGGGAAATTAGAAGTGATTAGCTATAGAAAGGAGAGCAAGTAAGTAGGTAAGAAGTAGGAGATAATTTTGAAGTAGAGTATAGGTAGTGGAAAGTTAATCAGGTTTACTACAGGTGCACAGCCAGTGATTTTGGAAGTGCAGTTTAATGTTTTGTTTGAAAAGAGGTAATGATGTAATCTTTGTTATGTTGCTAGGAAGTAAATTCCATTTTGTACCTACTGAATTGGTAAAAAGTGAGTCACCAGCAGTGTTATTTGATTTTATAGAACTAGCCAATAGTTTACTGGAGGAGCGAAGAGTGTTAAGATTATTATAGGGGATTATGAGTTGAGAGAGTATAGGGGTGTTCGTAGGTTGGTACAGAATTTTATGGGCAATAGTGAGTTGTTGGATTGCAAGATAGTTTTGAAATTCTGGCCAGCCTAGTGGTTTCAGGTTGAGACAGTGATGTGTTCTGTAGGGGTTCCCTGTAGCGAAGCGAGCAATGCTATTATAGCAGGTAGCCAATTTAGAAAGGTTGTTTTTCTTAAGGTTGGTGAAAATGGGAGAAGCATAGAGAAGAGTGGAAAGCAGATGGGAGTGAGCAATCCTAGTTCTAGAGGAAGGTGTTAGAAATGGTCTAATACGATATAAGGATCCTATTTTCCTATTGACAAGTTTTATGGAGTTGTTAATGTGTTGGTTGAAAGAGAGATTATTATCAATTGTAATACCTAACAGTTTAGTGGTAGAGTCAGGAGAGATGATAGTGGCAGTGTTAGAGGAGATGGTGAAGTTTAAAGGGGGGGTCCTGGATGTGGGGGTGAAGAGGAGGAGTTTAGTTTTTTTAGCATTTAGTAAGAGGAATCGACTAGAGAACCATGTTTCGACGGTATTAAAGACTTTTGAGTATGAGATCTAAGTTCTGAGGTGGATGATGCAGAGCAGATGAGTGTAGAATCATCAGCATATTGAATGCAAGTAGCTTGAGGGATTATATTTTGGAGATCATTAATGAAGAGGGAAAAGAGAAGTGGGCCGAGAATAGAGCCTTGAGGAACTCCGATAGAAACAGGCAAAAGAGAAGAGATGTGGTTATTCCAGAGAACAGCTTGTTTTCTGTTAGTGAGATAAGAAGTAAACCATCTAATGGCAGGGATATCAAAAGATAGGGATTCAAGAGTATTGATTAATAAAGAGTGATTAACCATATCGAATGCTTTGGAGAGGTCAATGAAGATGGCAGAAGAGAGTAGGTTGTTGTTACGGTTCCGGTTAATAGTGTCTATGAAGGAAAGGAGGGCAGTAGTAGTACTATGATATGGTCTGAAGCCATGTTGACAGTTGGCTATGATGTTGTGGAGAGAGAGAGGTGTTGTACAAGCTGATGGTGTATACATTTCTCCATTATTTTGGCCAATGGAGAAAGGAGAGCAATAGGTCTATAGTTAGAGTAGTCAATGGAGTTACCCCCTTTATGGAGTGGGATGATGTGAGAGACCTTCCATAAATCAGGGATGATACCTTCTTTGATTGTCCTATTTATGAGAATAGAAATAGGATATGCGATAGCCTTGGCAGCTTTTTGTAGAAAGAGTGAAGGTAACTTGTCAGCAGAGGGGGTACAAGGTTTTAGTTTGAGAAGGAGTCTGTGTATGTAAGATGTAGCGATAGGATGTAGAGAGAATTTAAAGGCAGAGTTTATAAAGTTACAAGTTGGGTGTGAGTTATTAGCGTTCAATTGATTAGCAAGAGCTTGTATAGTTTCAGTGAAAAAAGAGTTAAAAGCATCTGCAGTTTGTTGAGGGGTATCAGGATCAGCATTAAGTGGGGAAGGTGTTTTAGAACTGCCTGGGGAGAGGAGTCTATTGACTGAAGACCAGAAAAGTTTTGAATTGTTATGGTGAGTTTGTTGTAGATTGAAGTAGAATTTCTTTTTATCAGCTATTATTGCCTTTTTGGTTAGATTTCTAAGCTGGCGGAAGTGTAGAAGATCAGGGTTATTTCTGTGTGATCTCCATGCGGCCCAGACTTTATTTCTAGTGAGAATAAGTTTTTTGGTATCATGGGAGAGCCAGGGGGCAGCATTAGATTTAATTCTAATGCTACATTCAGGAGCATGTAAGTCAAGAATGGATAAAAAAGTAGAGTTAAAGTATATTACTGCATTTTCAAGAGGGAGTGTTTTTAAGGGGTTCCAATTACATGCAGTAAGTTCAGACTGAAACAGTTCTGGATTGAAGTGTTTGACGGTGCGTATGTTTCTTGTAATGCAGGGGTTTACACAATCAGCCTTTTCCCTTGTTATGAATGTTAAGGAGTGATCGCTAACATCATCTGGCAAAGTTCCTACTTTGTAACTATCTTTGACTTTATTTATAAGAATCCAGTCTAAAATGCTTTCTCTATTACTATGTTTGTTGAGCCTAGTAGTTGAAGTAATGGTTTGGATAAAACCATGGAGGTTGATATGAGAAGAAGGATTATCAGCAGTAATGCTATTCCAGTCTATGTTCAGGTCACCTAGGATGATAGTTTCTTGGGGATATGTGGCAGATATCCAGCTAAGGTAATTTTCGAGGATTGGTATGTTATTACCAGGTGGTAGGTATATACATATAATATAAAGGGATTTTTTGGAATTTAATTGGAGTTTAGAAATGATTGCTTCTACCTTGCTATCTTGAGTTGGAGAGGCAGGAAGGGTAGTAATATTTAGATGATTTTTATAAAGAATTGCAACTCCACCACCTTTATGGTTGGGACGGTCAAGTCTTACCATATTGTAGCCTTGGGGAGTAATCTCAGTGTCTTTAGTGGAGGGCTTTAGCCAGGTCTCAGAGATGCAGAGAATGTCAAATGAGTGTAAATGAAGGAGGGAATGCATGTAGGGTATTTTGTTGTTTATGCTTTGGGTATTAAGATGTCCTATTAGGAAGGTGTTATTGAGTTTGGGTATGGACATTAGGGGAGAGGAGAAAGTTGGACCAGGGTTAGGGTGGATATCTCCAGCTTGAAGGTTAAGAATGATAGGTTTCATAGTGAGGTTCCATTTTAGAAAGGTTAGAAATTTAGTTTTGTTATCAGAAGGCAAGACATATTTGAGATGTGACAGTCGGTGGAATCTAGGTAGTTGATAGTTAGGGGTAGAAGAGGTATATGGATATGAATTTAGAGGATTGAGCAATGTTGTAGTGTGTTTATGTGGATTGAAAGGTTGGACATACAATGGTTTCTCATAGAGGATAGGAGGTAAATTGAGCATAGGGTGGAAACTAGTAGGGTAGAGAGTACAATCTGGGTTGGCAGGTAAGGAGCCATAGAGGAAGTAGAAGTGTTTGTGAAAGGTAAGAGAAGTATGAGAGGATAAAGTAAAAAGGTGTATTTTATTGTAGAGTAGAAGTATAGAACAATGTAGGAAAGAAAAGAGATAGGTGTAAAACAGAGATAGAAGTACAATACAAGAGGTAAGTCTTAGTGTAAAAGGAGTATAATAAGGAGGTGTAAGTGGAAGAAATAAAGGGTAGAAATAGATAGAATAAGTGTGAGTATATGGCTGAGAAAGGGAAAGGGTGGGTGTGGTAGGAAGTTAGAGTGGGAAGGAGGAGGATTGGATGATTAGAGTAGGGGGTGTGTCCAGGGAGCTTTAAGTTTAGGACCCCTGGGGGTGGGTGGGAATTGGGGGTAGGGAGGGGAGCGGAGTGAGCCCGCAGGGCGAACGGAGCGGGTAGAAACAGGTAGTCAGATGGTTAGACAAGAAACAATCAGCAGAGCTAGATACTGAGGATAAGATTGGAAGTGAGGAGTAGGTAAGAGCAGAGATAAGCACGGAGTCTGAGATGGAGAAGGCTACAGACAGTAGTAATACGGGTAAGGAGAGAGTATAAGGTAAGGTCTGGGAGGTCCAAAAGTTAGTTAAGGAAAACAAGAGAGCAGAAGGTAAAACAAGAGGTGAAAGCTGGTAAAGGGTGCCACCTAGTGGCTGGGTCCACTATTGCAGGTGAGATAGAGGGGGAGTAAGCTAGTAATAGAACTGGGAGGGGTGACTGCAAGAAATAGGAGATGTAGTGAAGGTAAGGAGGCAGGTGATAGTAGTGCAAGAGGGGGGTAGAGACTGCTGGCTGTCCTGGCCTAATGCCTAAGTTATAACCCTTAAAGGGTTTGGTACAAAGGTATACAATAGTTCACAATGTTCTTAGCACGTTATGGAGACCAGTGACATACTTTCTTATTTTTCTTGAAACAGGATGCAGGGAAATTAAGCTGTTAGATGCCACTGAAGTGATTCTGATAGGATTCTTTCCACAGGCAAGTTGGTTTCAAGAGACTAGTGCAGGTAATAGCACAGGAGGAATATGGAACTGAGAGGAGGGAGAAAGAGACAAAGTGGTGTAGGGGAGGGAAAAAAAAAAAGAGTTAGCAATTATAAAGGTAGGACTGGTACTACTTCACAGTAGAAAACAAACACAGACATAGATTGCAAGCAAATACTTATTCCCTTAGGAGTAGCAGCAATAGATGTAACATTTAAACCAACATTTCAGCAAATCAATGTTGTAGCATGTCACAGCAGATAGCATAGACACTAAACATATAAAGCAAGCATGTAAATATTCCCTTAGAAATAGTAGCAGTAAATATTACATTTAAACCAGCCATACAGCACATTAATACTAAAACAGGACACTGTTTCCAGGCTCAGAAGGACTACCATCTACATGTAGGATCTCAGCTATAAAGCATACCCTATTTATTAATAGCAATCTTAAAATCAGCAGTTAAAAACAAGCAATAATATAGCTAAGCTTTGTTGATAGGTTCAGCAAATCATTTATCATATTTGATATGTAATCTATAATAAGAAGGTTACTACAGAAAAATACAATACAGTAGATAAAGTCCGGTATAGGACAGTGCCAGACTATAGAGGTATAGGATGCAGCAATAAAGTAAGCACAACACCATGAGGAGTCTCTGCTAGGTTGCCTGGTCCCTTAAAAGCTAAAAGAAGCATTAAAGTTATAATGCGAGTATGCCAGCAGTAGCGGTTCAGCTCTAGGAACCAATCCAACTATTCAGAGCAATTATGAGACCAGCTGTATGTAAAAATAAGAAAAGTTAACTTCAAACTGTTTTATTTGGAGAGAGCAGGGCAAACGACACGTTCAGAGTGTCTCGGCTTAGCTAGCGCAATTATCAAAAGCCGTTTGCTGGTTTAGCACAGGCAGTTTAATGTAAGCGTGCTCAGAACGGCTCCACATGGAAGGCGCCTCTCCAAACACCTTCCATGGGCTAAAAACAGTCAACGTGACCACCACTAGCAGTTTTCACATTCACTGCGAGCAGTTATCGTCAGATATGCTCGGAAGGGCTTCCTGTGAGTGGCGTTGGACCCAATAACCTTAAACTGGCTTAAATAGTGAAAAAAGCCGTTAATACGGCTAAACCAAGCATTCAACTATAGGCGAAGTCAAATATGGCTCCACGCAGGATGCGTTGTATTGAAAAGCCTTTTCACGTGTACAGTAAGGAGTTACGTTCAGGCATCAACTAAGAGCTCTGAGAGATTAGCGTACTACTAAAAGCCTTGAAATGGCTTAGATCAAATAATTAAATAAAAACAAAGCCGTTTACATGGCTAAAACATACATTTAACTGTGGGCATAAGCAATAGTAGCTCCTTGAGATAGGCAAAAAGCCTTTAAGAGGCATAGATCAAGTAACTAAATACAAACAAAGTCTAAAAACATACATTTAACTGTGGGCATATGTAATAGTGGCTCCTTGAGATTAGCGTTGTTCAGAAGCCTTTAACAGGCGTAGTTCAGATAACAGATTACAAGAAAGCCGTTTACACGGTTTAAACCAAATGCCTAGCTTTGGGCATACGCGATAGTGGCTCCACGTGGGAGGCATACAGCTAAAAGCCGATTATGGAGCAGAAAGCAGGTCACTGAGTACAGGACGCTCAGAAATGCTTCCGCAAGGGTTACAGACTACAGATATGCAGCAACAGAATTAAAAAACAATTTCCAAAGAGTATAACAACTAAAGGCACACAGTTACTAAATGCAATCTTTTGGGAAGAGGTAACAACATTCAACAGCTAACATATAAGAAGTATAATAACTATAAGGGTACATATGTAGACAATTCCACTTAGCAGGACAAAAATAGCATCAGGTAGCTACTACATACCAAGGCAGAAGACGCTGGGACAGGAGCAGACAGCAGTCAGGGCTTTACCAAGATATTAAAGATGGCGCCACACTAGACCAAGGGTATTTATGGGATACAAGGGATAAAAAAGATGGAAGTGGGAGGAGATAAAGGTGAGGGACAGGTACAGCTGGGAGGGGCAAGAGAAGATTCACAGCAGACTAATAGACATACGACAGTAAAGAGCAGAAAAGTAGAGGTTTAATGTATGAGGGACATGGGTTAGGAAATAAAAGACGAAGCATACAAGGAAAGTGGGTATAATGGAAAGAGGGTAGAAACAGGTAGTCAGATGGTTAGACAAGAAACAATCAGCAGAGCTAGATACTGAGGATAAGATTGGAAGTGAGGAGTAGGTAAGAGCAGAGATAAGCACGGAGTCTGAGATGGAGAAGGCTACAGACAGTAGTAATAAGGGTAAGGAGAGAGTATAAGGTAAGGTCTGGGAGGTCCAAAAGTTAGTTAAGGAAAACAAGAGAGCAGAAGGTAAAACAAGAGGTGAAAGCTGGTAAAGGGTGCCACCTAGTGGCTGGGTCCACTATTGCAGGTGAGATAGAGGAGGAGTAAGCTAGTTATAGAACTGGGAGGGGTGACTGCAAGAAATAGGAGATGTAGTGAAGGTAAGGAGGCAGGTGATAGTAGTGCAAGAGGGGGGTAGAGACTGCTGGCTGTCCTGGCCTAATGCCTAAGTTATAACCCTTAAAGGGTTTGGTACAAAGGTATACAATAGTTCACAATGTTCTTAGCAGGTTATGGAGACCAGTGACATACTTTCTTATTTTTCTTGAAACAGGATGCAGGGAAATTAAGCTGTTAGATGCCACTGAAGTGATTCTGATAGGATTCTTTCCACAGGCAAGTTGGTTTCAAGAGACTAGTGCAGGTAATAGCACAGGAGGAATATGGAACTGAGAGGAGGGAGAAAGAGACAAAGTGGTGTAGGGGAGGGAAAAAAAAAGAGTTAGCAATTATAAAGGTAGGACTGGTACTACTTCACAGTAGAAAACAAACACAGACATAGATAGCAAGCAAATACTTATTCCCTTAGGAGTAGCAGCAATAGATGTAACATTTAAACCAACATTTCAGCAAATCAATGTTGTAGCATGTCACAGCAGATAGCATAGACACTAAACATATAAAGCAAGCATGTAAATATTCCCTTAGAAATAGTAGCAGTAAATATTACATTTAAACCAGCCATACAGCACATTAATACTAAAACAGGACACTGTTTCCAGGCTCAGAAGGACTACCATCTACATGTAGGATATCAGCTATAAAGCATACCCTATTTATTAATAGCAATCTTAAAATCAGCAGTTAAAAACAAGCAATAATATAGCTAAGCTTTGTTGATAGGTTCAGCAAATCATTTATCATATTTGATATGTAATCTATAATAAGAAGGTTACTACAGAAAAATACAATACAGTAGATAAAGTCCGGTATAGGACAGTGCCAGACTATAGAGGTATAGGATGCAGCAATAAAGTAAGCACAACACCATGAGGAGTCTCTGCTAGGTTGCCTGGTCCCTTAAAAGCTAAAAGAAGCATTAAAGTTATAATGCGAGTATGCCAGCAGTAGCGGTTCAGCTCTAGGAACCAATCCAACTATTCAGAGCAATTATGAGACCAGCTGTATGTAAAAATAAGAAAAGTTAACTTCAAACTGTTTTATTTGGAGAGAGCAGGGCAAACGACACGTTCAGAGTGTCTCGGCTTAGCTAGCGCATTATCAAAAGCCGTTTGCTGGTTTAGCACAGGCAGTTTAGTGTAAGCGTACTCAGAACGGCTCCACATGGAAGGCGCCTCCAAAACCTTCCATGGGCTAAAAACAGTCAACGTAACCACCACTAGCAGTTTTCACATTCACTGCGAGCAGTTATCGTCAGATATGCTCGGAAGGGCTTCCTGTGAGTGGCGTTGGACCCAATAACCTTAAACTGGCTTAAATAGTGCAAAAAGCCATTAATACGGCTAAACCAAGCATTCAACTATAGGCGAAGTCAAATATGGCTCCACGCAGGATGCGTTGTATTGAAAAAAGCCTTTTTCACGTGTACAGTAAGGAGTTACGTTCAGGCATCAACTAAGAGCTCTGAGAGATTAGCGTACTACTAAAAGCCTTTAAATGGCTTAGATCAAATAATTAAATAAAAACAAAGCCGTTTACACGGCTAAAACATACATTTAACTGTGGGCATAAGCAATAGTAGCTCCTTGAGATAGGCAAAAAGCCTTTAAGAGGCGTAGATCAAGTAACTAAATACAAACAAAGTCGTTACTAAAATATACATTTAACTGTGGGCATATGTAATAGTGGCACCTTGAGATTAGCGTTGTTCAGAAGCCTTTAACAGGCGTAGTTCAGATAACAGATTACAAGAAAGCCGTTTACACGGTTTAAACCAAATGCCTAGCTTTGGGCATACGCGATAGTGGCTCCACGTGGGAGGCATACAGCTAAAAGCCGATTATGGAGCAGAAAGCAGGTCACTGAGTACAGGACGCTCAGAAATGCTTCCGCAAGGGTTACAGACTACAGATATGCAGCAACAGAATTAAAAAACAATTTCCAAAGAGTATAACAACTAAAGGCACACAGTTACTAAATGCAATCTTTTGGGAAGAGGTAACAACATTCAACAGCTAACATATAAGAAGTATAATAACTATAAGGGTACATATGTAGACAATTCCACTTAGCAGGACAAAAATAGCATCAGGTAGCTACTACATACCAAGGCAGAAGACGCTGGGACAGGAGCAGACAGCAGTCAGGGCTTTACCAAGATATTAAAGATGGCGCCACACTAGACCAAGGGTATTTATGGGATACAAGGGATAAAAAAGATGGAAGTGGGAGGAGATAAAGGTGAGGGACAGGTACAGCTGGGAGGGGCAAGAGAAGATTCACAGCAGACTAATAGACATACGACAGTAAAGAGCAGAAAAGTAGAGGTTTAATGTATGAGGGACATGGGTTAGGAAATAAAAGACGAAGCATACAAGGAAAGTGGGTATAATGGAAAGAGGGTAGAAACAGGTAGTCAGATGGTTAGACAAGAAACAATCAGCAGAGCTAGATACTGAGGATAAGATTGGAAGTGAGGAGTAGGTAAGAGCAGAGATAAGCACGGAGTCTGAGATGGAGAAGGCTACAGACAGTAGTAATAAGGGTAAGGAGAGAGTATAAGGTAAGGTCTGGGAGGTCCAAAAGTTAGTTAAGGAAATCAAGAGAGCAGAAGGTAAAACAAGAGGTGAAAGCTGGTAAAGGGTGCCACCTAGTGGCTGGGTCCACTATTGCAGGTGAGATAGAGGGGGAGTAAGCTAGTTATAGAACTGGGAGGGGGTGACTGCAAGAAATAGGAGATGTAGTGAAGGTAAGGAGGCAGGTGATAGTAGTGCAAGAGGGGGGTAGAGACTGCTGGCTGTCCTGGCCTAATGCCTAAGTTATAACCCTTAAAGGGTTTGGTACAAAGGTATACAATAGTTCACAATGTTCTTAGCAGGTTATGGAGACCAGTGACATACTTTCTTATTTTTCTTGAAACAGGATGCAGGGAAATTAAGCTGTTAGATGCCACTGAAGTGATTCTGATAGGATTCTTTCCACAGGCAAGTTGGTTTCAAGAGACTAGTGCAGGTAATAGCACAGGAGGAATATGGAACTGAGAGGAGGGAGAAAGAGACAAAGTGGTGTAGGGGAGGGAAAAAAAAAAAGAGTTAGCAATTATAAAGGTAGGACTGGTACTACTTCACAGTAGAAAACAAACACAGACATAGATTGCAAGCAAATACTTATTCCCTTAGGAGTAGCAGCAATAGATGTAACATTTAAACCAACATTTCAGCAAATCAATGTTGTAGCATGTCACAGCAGATAGCATAGACACTAAACATATAAAGCAAGCATGTAAATATTCCCTTAGAAATAGTAGCAGTAAATATTACATTTAAACCAGCCATACAGCACATTAATACTAAAACAGGACACTGTTTCCAGGCTCAGAAGGACTACCATCTACATGTAGGATATCAGCTATAAAGCATACCCTATTTATTAATAGCAATCTTAAAATCAGCAGTTATAAAACAAGCAATAATATAGCTAAGCTTTGTTGATAGGTTCAGCAAATCATTTATCATATTTGATATGTAATCTATAATAAGAAGGTTACTACAGAAAAATACAATACAGTAGATAAAGTCCGGTATAGGACAGTGCCAGACTATAGAGGTATAGGATGCAGCAATAAAGTAAGCACAACACCATGAGGAGTCTCTGCTAGGTTGCCTGGTCCCTTAAAAGCTAAAAGAAGCATTAAAGTTATAATGCGAGTATGCCAGCAGTAGCGGTTCAGCTCTAGGAACCAATCCAACTATTCAGAGCAATTATGAGACCAGCTGTATGTAAAAATAAGAAAAGTTAACTTCAAACTGTTTTATTTGGAGAGAGCAGGGCAAACGACACGTTCAGAGTGTCTCGGCTTAGCTAGCGCAATTATCAAAAGCCGTTTGCTGGTTTAGCACAGGCAGTTTAATGTAAGCGTGCTCAGAACGGCTCCACATGGAAGGCGCCTCTCCAAAAACCTTCCATGGGCTAAAAACAGTCAACGTAACCACCACTAGCAGTTTTCACATTCACTGCGAGCAGTTATCGTCAGATATGCTCGGAAGGGCTTCCTGTGAGTGGCGTTGGACCCAATAACCTTAAACTGGCTTAAATAGTGAAAAAAGCCGTTAATACGGCTAAACCAAGCATTCAACTATAGGCGAAGTCAAATATGGCTCCACGCAGGATGCGTTGTATTGAAAAAAGCCTTTTTCACGTGTACAGTAAGGAGTTACGTTCAGGCATCAACTAAGAGCTCTGAGAGATTAGCGTACTACTAAAAGCCTTGAAATGGCTTAGATCAAATAATTAAATAAAAACAAAGCCGTTTACACGGCTAAAACATACATTTAACTGTGGGCATAAGCAATAGTAGCTCCTTGAGATAGGCAAAAAGCCTTTAAGAGGCATAGATCAAGTAACTAAATACAAACAAAGTCTAAAAATATACATTTAACTGTGGGCGTGTGTAATAGTGGCTCCTTGAGATTAGCGTTGTTCAGAAGCCTTTAACAGGCGTAGTTCAGATAACAGATTACAAGAAAGCCGTTTACACGGTTTAAACCAAATGCCTAGCTTTGGGCATACGCGATAGTGGCTCCACGTGGGAGGCATACAGCTAAAAGCCGATTATGGAGCAGAAAGCAGGTCACTGAGTACAGGACGCTCAGAAATGCTTCCGCAAGGGTTACAGACTACAGATATGCAGCAACAGAATTAAAAAACAATTTCCAAAGAGTATAACAACTAAAGGCACACAGTTACTAAATGCAATCTTTTGGGAAGAGGTAACAACATTCAACAGCTAACATATAAGAAGTATAATAACTATAAGGGTACATATGTAGACAATTCCACTTAGCAGGACAAAAAATAGCATCAGGTAGCTACTACATACCAAGGCAGAAGACGCTGGGACAGGAGCAGACAGCAGTCAGGGCTTTACCAAGATATTAAAGATGGCGCCACACTAGACCAAGGGTATTTATGGGATACAAGGGATAAAAAAGATGGAAGTGGGAGGAGATAAAGGTGAGGGACAGGTACAGCTGGGAGGGGCAAGAGAAGATTCACAGCAGACTAATAGACATACGACAGTAAAGAGCAGAAAAGTAGAGGTTTAATGTATGAGGGACATGGGTTAGGAAATAAAAGACGAAGCATACAAGGAAAGTGGGTATAATGGAAAGAGGGTAGAAACAGGTAGTCAGATGGTTAGACAAGAAACAATCAGCAGAGCTAGATACTGAGGATAAGATTGGAAGTGAGGAGTAGGTAAGAGCAGAGATAAGGAGGGAGTCTGAGATGGAGAAGGCTACAGACAGTAGTAATAAGGGTAAGGAGAGAGTATAAGGTAAGGTCTGGGAGGTCCAAAAGTTAGTTAAGGAAAACAAGAGAGCAGAAGGTAAAACAAGAGGTGAAAGCTGGTAAAGGGTGCCACCTAGTGGCTGGGTCCACTATTGCAGGTGAGATAGAGGGGGAGTAAGCTAGTTATAGAACTGGGAGGGTGACTGCAAGAAATAGGAGATGTAGTGAAGGTAAGGAGGCAGGTGATAGTAGTGCAAGAGGGGGGGTAGAGACTGCTGGCTGTCCTGGCCTAATGCCTAAGTTATAACCCTTAAAGGGTTTGGTACAAAGGTATACAATAGTTCACAATGTTCTTAGCAGGTTATGGAGACCAGTGACATACTTTCTTATTTTTCTTGAAACAGGATGCAGGGAAATTAAGCTGTTAGATGCCACTGAAGTGATTCTGATAGGATTCTTTCCACAGGCAAGTTGGTTTCAAGAGACTAGTGCAGGTAATAGCACAGGAGGAATATGGAACTGAGAGGAGGGAGAAAGAGACAAAGTGGTGTAGGGGAGGGAAAAAAAAAAAGAGTTAGCAATTATAAAGGTAGGACTGGTACTACTTCACAGTAGAAAACAAACACAGACATAGATAGCAAGCAAATACTTATTCCCTTAGGAGTAGCAGCAATAGATGTAACATTTAAACCAACATTTCAGCAAATCAATGTTGTAGCATGTCACAGCAGATAGCATAGACACTAAACATATAAAGCAAGCATGTAAATATTCCCTTAGAAATAGTAGCAGTAAATATTACATTTAAACCAGCCATACAGCACATTAATACTAAAACAGGACACTGTTTCCAGGCTCAGAAGGACTACCATCTACATGTAGGATATCAGCTATAAAGCATACCCTATTTATTAATAGCAATCTTAAAATCAGCAGTTAAAAACAAGCAATAATATAGCTAAGCTTTGTTGATAGGTTCAGCAAATCATTTATCATATTTGATATGTAATCTATAATAAGAAGGTTACTACAGAAAAATACAATACAGTAGATAAAGTCCGGTATAGGACAGTGCCAGACTATAGAGGTATAGGATGCAGCAATAAAGTAAGCACAACACCATGAGGAGTCTCTGCTAGGTTGCCTGGTCCCTTAAAAGCTAAAAGAAGCATTAAAGTTATAATGCGAGTATGCCAGCAGTAGCGGTTCAGCTCTAGGAACCAATCCAACTATTCAGAGCAATTATGAGACCAGCTGTATGTAAAAATAAGAAAAGTTAACTTCAAACTGTTTTATTTGGAGAGAGCAGGGCAAACGACACGTTCAGAGTGTCTCGGCTTAGCTAGCGCAATTATCAAAAGCCGTTTGCTGGTTTAGCACAGGCAGTTTAATGTAAGCGTGCTCAGAACGGCTCCACATGGAAGGCGCCTCTCCAAAAACCTTCCATGGGCTAAAAACAGTCAACGTAACCACCACTAGCAGTTTTCACATTCACTGCGAGCAGTTATCGTCAGATATGCTCGGAAGGGCTTCCTGTGAGTGGCGTTGGACCCAATAACCTTAAACTGGCTTAAATAGTGCAAAAAGCCATTAATACGGCTAAACCAAGCATTCAACTATAGGCGAAGTCAAATATGGCTCCACGCAGGATGCGTTGTATTGAAAAAGCTTTTTCACGTGTACAGTAAGGAGTTACGTTCAGGCATCAACTAAGAGCTCTGAGAGATTAGCGTACTACTAAAAGCCTTGAAATGGCTTAGATCAAATAATTAAATAAAAACAAAGCCGTTTACACGGCTAAAACATATATTTAACTGTGGGCATAAGCAATAGTAGCTCCTTGAGATAGGCAAAAGCCTTTAAGAGGCGTAGATCAAGTAACTAAATACAAACAAAGTCTAAAAACATACATTTAACTGTGGGCATATGTAATAGTGGCTCCTTGAGATTAGCGTTGTTCAGAAGCCTTTAACAGGCGTAGTTCAGATAACAGATTACAAGAAAGCCGTTTACACGGTTTAAACCAAATGCCTAGCTTTGGGCATACGCGATAGTGGCTCCACGTGGGAGGCATACAGCTAAAAGCCGATTATGGAGCAGAAAGCAGGTCACTGAGTACAGGACGCTCAGAAATGCTTCCGCAAGGGTTACAGACTACAGATATGCAGCAACAGAATTAAAAAACAATTTCCAAAGAGTATAACAACTAAAGGCACACAGTTACTAAATGCAATCTTTTGGGAAGAGGTAACAACATTCAACAGCTAACATATAAGAAGTATAATAACTATAAGGGTACATATGTAGACAATTCCACTTAGCAGGACAAAAATAGCATCAGGTAGCTACTACATACCAAGGCAGAAGACGCTGGGACAGGAGCAGACAGCAGTCAGGGCTTTACCAAGATATTAAAGATGGCGCCACACTAGACCAAGGGTATTTATGGGATACAAGGGATAAAAAAGATGGAAGTGGGAGGAGATAAAGGTGAGGGACAGGTACAGCTGGGAGGGGCAAGAGAAGATTCACAGCAGACTAATAGACATACGACAGTAAAGAGCAGAAAAGTAGAGGTTTAATGTATGAGGGACATGGGTTAGGAAATAAAAGACGAAGCATACAAGGAAAGTGGGTATAATGGAAAGAGGGTAGAAACAGGTAGTCAGATGGTTAGACAAGAAACAATCAGCAGAGCTAGATACGGAGGATAAGATTGGAAGTGAGGAGTAGGTAAGAGCAGAGATAAGCACGGAGTCTGAGATGGAGAAGGCTACAGACAGTAGTAATAAGGGTAAGGAGAGAGTATAAGGTAAGGTCTGGGAGGTCCAAAAGTTAGTTAAGGAAATCAAGAGAGCAGAAGGTAAAACAAGAGGTGAAAGCTGGTAAAGGGTGCCACCTAGTGGCTGGGTCCACTATTGCAGGTGAGATAGAGGGGAGTAAGCTAGTTATAGAACTGGGAGGGGTTGACTGCAAGAAATAGGAGATGTAGTGAAGGTAAGGAGGCAGGTGATAGTAGTGCAAGAGGGGGGTAGAGACTGCTGGCTGTCCTGGCCTAATGCCTAAGTTATAACCCTTAAAGGGTTTGGTACAAAGGTATACAATAGTTCACAATGTTCTTAGCAGGTTATGGAGACCAGTGACATACTTTCTTATTTTTCTTGAAACAGGATGCAGGGAAATTAAGCTGTTAGATGCCACTGAAGTGATTCTGATAGGATTCTTTCCACAGGCAAGTTGGTTTCAAGAGACTAGTGCAGGTAATAGCACAGGAGGAATATGGAACTGAGAGGAGGGAGAAAGAGACAAAGTGGTGTAGGGGAGGGAAAAAAAAAAAAGAGTTAGCAATTATAAAGGTAGGACTGGTACTACTTCACAGTAGAAAACAAACACAGACATAGATAGCAAGCAAATACTTATTCCCTTAGGAGTAGCAGCAATAGATGTAACATTTAAACCAACATTTCAGCAAATCAATGTTGTAGCATGTCACAGCAGATAGCATAGACACTAAACATATAAAGCAAGCATGTAAATATTCCCTTAGAAATAGTAGCAGTAAATATTACATTTAAACCAGCCATACAGCACATTAATACTAAAACAGGACACTGTTTCCAGGCTCAGAAGGACTACCATCTACATGTAGGATATCAGCTATAAAGCATACCCTATTTATTAATAGCAATCTTAAAATCAGCAGTAAAAACAAGCAATAATATAGCTAAGCTTTGTTGATAGGTTCAGCAAATCATTTATCATATTTGATATGTAATCTATAATAAGAAGGTTACTTCAGAAAAATACAATACAGTAGATAAAGTCCGGTATAGGACAGTGCCAGACTATAGAGGTATAGGATGCAGCAATAAAGTAAGCACAACACCATGAGGAGTCTCTGCTAGGTTGCCTGGTCCCTTAAAAGCTAAAAGAAGCATTAAAGTTATAATGCGAGTATGCCAGCAGTAGCGGTTCAGCTCTAGGAACCAATCCAACTATTCAGAGCAATTATGAGACCAGCTGTATGTAAAAATAAGAAAAGTTAACTTCAAACTGTTTTATTTGGAGAGAGCAGGGCAAACGACACGTTCAGAGTGTCTCGGCTTAGCTAGCGCAATTATCAAAAGCTGTTTGCTGGTTTAGCACAGGCAGTTTAATGTAAGCGTGCTCAGAACGGCTCCACATGGAAGGCGCCTCTCCAAAAACCTTCCATGGGCTAAAAACAGTCAACGTAACCACCACTAGCAGTTTTCACATTCACTGCGAGCAGTTATCGTCAGATATGCTCGGAAGGGCTTCCTGTGAGTGGCGTTGGACCCAATAACCTTAAACTGGCTTAAATAGTGCAAAAAGCCGTTAATACGGCTAAACCAAGCATTCAACTATAGGCGAAGTCAAATATGGCTCCACGCAGGATGCGTTGTATTGAAAAAAGCCTTTTTCACGTGTACAGTAAGGAGTTACGTTCAGGCATCAACTAAGAGCTCTGAGAGATTAGCGTACTACTAAAAGCCTTGAAATGGCTTAGATCAAATAATTAAATAAAAACAAAGCCGTTTACATGGCTAAAACATACATTTAACTGTGGGCATAAGCAATAGTAGCTCCTTGAGATAGGCAAAAAGCCTTTAAGAGGTGTAGATCAAGTAACTAAATACAAACAAAGTCTAAAAATATACATTTAACTGTGGGCGTGTGTAATAGTGGCTCCTTGAGATTAGCGTTGTTCAGAAGCCTTTAACAGGCGTAGTTCAGATAACAGATTACAAGAAAGCCGTTTACACGGTTTAAACCAAATGCCTAGCTTTGGGCATACGCGATAGTGGCTCCACGTGGGAGGCATACAGCTAAAAGCCGATTATGGAGCAGAAAGCAGGTCACTGAGTACAGGACGCTCAGAAATGCTTCCGCAAGGGTTACAGACTACAGATATGCAGCAACAGAATTAAAAAACAATTTCCAAAGAGTATAACAACTAAAGGCACACAGTTACTAAATGCAATCTTTTGGGAAGAGGTAACAACATTCAACAGCTAACATATAAGAAGTATAATAACTATAAGGGTACATACGTAGACAATTCCACTTAGCAGGACAAAAAATAGCATCAGGTAGCTACTACATACCAAGGCAGAAGACGCTGGGACAGGAGCAGACAGCAGTCAGGGCTTTACCAAGATATTAAAGATGGCGCCACACTAGACCAAGGGTATTTATGGGATACAAGGGATAAAAAAGATGGAAGTGGGAGGAGATAAAGGTGAGGGACAGGTACAGCTGGGAGGGGCAAGAGAAGATTCACAGCAGACTAATAGACATACGACAGTAAAGAGCAGAAAAGTAGAGGTTTAATGTATGAGGGACATGGGTTAGGAAATAAAAGGCAAGCATACAAGGAAAGTGGGTATAATGGAAAGAGGGTAGAAACAGGTAGTCAGATGGTTAGACAAGAAACAATCAGCAGAGCTAGATACTGAGGATAAGATTGGAAGTGAGGAGTAGGTAAGAGCAGAGATAAGCACGGAGTCTGAGATGGAGAAGGCTACAGACAGTAGTAATAAGGGTAAGGAGAGAGTATAAGGTAAGGTCTGGGAGGTCCAAAAGTTAGTTAAGGAAAACAAGAGAGCAGAAGGTAAAACAAGAGGTGAAAGCTGGTAAAGGGTGCCACCTAGTGGCTGGGTCCACTATTGCAGGTGAGATAGAGGGGAAGTAAGCTAGTTATAGAACTGGGAGGGTGACAGCAAGAACTAGGAGATGTAGTGAAGGTAAGGAGGCAGGTGATAGTAGTGCAAGAGGGCGGTAGAGACTGCTGGCTGTCCTGGCCTAATGCCTAAGTTATAACCCTTAAAGGGTTTGGTACAAAGGTATACAATAGTTCACAATGTTCTTTGCAGGTTATGGAGACCAGTGACATACTTTCTTATTTTTCTTGAAACAGGATGCAGGGAAATTAAGCTGTTAGATGCCACTGAAGTGATTCTGATAGGATTCTTTCCACAGGCAAGTTGGTTTCAAGAGACTAGTGCAGGTAATAGCACAGGAGGAATATGGAACTGAGAGGAGGGAGAAAGAGACAAAGTGGTGTAGGGGAGGGAAAAAAAAAGAGTTAGCAATTATAAAGGTAGGACTGGTACTACTTCACAGTAGAAAACAAACACAGACATAGATAGCAAGCAAATACTTATTCCCTTAGGAGTAGCAGCAATAGATGTAACATTTAAACCAACATTTCAGCAAATCAATGTTGTAGCATGTCACAGCAGATAGCATAGACACTAAACATATAAAGCAAGCATGTAAATATTCCCTTAGAAATAGTAGCAGTAAATATTACATTTAAACCAGCCATACAGCACATTAATACTAAAACAGGACACTGTTTCCAGGCTCAGAAGGACTACCATCTACATGTAGGATATCAGCTATAAAGCATACCCTATTTATTAATAGCAATCTTAAAATCAGCAGTTAAAACAAGCAATAATATAGCTAAGCTTTGTTGATAGGTTCAGCAAATCATTTATCATATTTGATATGTAATCTATAATAAGAAGGTTACTACAGAAAAATACAATACAGTAGATAAAGTCCGGTATAGGACAGTGCCAGACTATAGAGGTATAGGATGCAGCAATAAAGTAAGCACAACACCATGAGGAGTCTCTGCTAGGTTGCCTGGTCCCTTAAAAGCTAAAAGAAGCATTAAAGTTATAATGCGAGTATGCCAGCAGTAGCGGTTCAGCTCTAGGAACCAATCCAACTATTCAGAGCAATTATGAGACCAGCTGTATGTAAAAATAAGAAAAGTTAACTTCAAACTGTTTTATTTGGAGAGAGCAGGGCAAACGACACGTTCAGAGTGTCTCGGCTTAGCTAGCGCAATTATCAAAAGCCGTTTGCTGGTTTAGCACAGGCAGTTTAATGTAAGCATGCTCAGAACGGCTCCACATGGAAGGCGCCTCTCCAAAAACCTTCCATGGGCTAAAAACAGTCAACGTAACCACCACTAGCAGTTTTCACATTCACTGCGAGCAGTTATCGTCAGATATGCTCGGAAGGGCTTCCTGTGAGTGGCGTTGGACCCAATAACCTTAAACTGGCTTAAATAGTGCAAAAAGACGTTAATACGGCTAAACCAAGCATTCAACTATAGGCGAAGTCAAATATGGCTCCACGCAGGATGTGTTGTATTGAAAAAAGCCTTTTTCACGTGTACAGTAAGGAGTTACGTTCAGGCATCAACTAAGAGCTCTGAGAGATTAGCGTACTACTAAAAGCCTTGAAATGGCTTAGATCAAATAATTAAATAAAAACAAAGCCGTTTACACGGCTAAAACATACATTTAACTGTGGGCATAAGCAATAGTAGCTCCTTGAGATAGGCAAAAAGCCTTTAAGAGGCGTAGATCAAGTAACTAAATACAAACAAAGTCTAAAAATATACATTTAACTGTGGGCGTGTGTAATAGTGGCTCCTTGAGATTAGCGTTGTTCAGAAGCCTTTAACAGGCGTAGTTCAGATAACAGATTACAAGAAAGCCGTTTACGGTTTAAACCAAATGCCTAGCTTTGGGCATACGCGATAGTGGCTCCACGTGGGAGGCATACAGCTAAAAGCCGATTATGGAGCAGAAAGCAGGTCACTGAGTACAGGACGCTCAGAAATGCTTCCGCAAGGGTTACAGACTACAGATATGCAGCAACAGAATTAAAAAACAATTTCCAAAGAGTATAACAACTAAAGGCACACAGTTACTAAATGCAATCTTTTGGGAAGAGGTAACAACATTCAACAGCTAACATATAAGAAGTATAATAACTATAAGGGTACATACGTAGACAATTCCACTTAGCAGGACAAAAATAGCATCAGGTAGCTACTACATACCAAGGCAGAAGACGCTGGGACAGGAGCAGACAGCAGTCAGGGCTTTACCAAGATATTAAAGATGGCGCCACACTAGACCAAGGGTATTTATGGGATACAAGGGATAAAAAAGATGGAAGTGGGAGGAGATAAAGGTGAGGGACAGGTACAGCTGGGAGGGGCAAGAGAAGATTCACAGCAGACTAATAGACATACGACAGTAAAGAGCAGAAAAGTAGAGGTTTAATGTATGAGGGACATGGGTTAGGAAATAAAAGACGAAGCATACAAGGAAAGTGGGTATAATGGAAAGAGGGTAGAAACAGGTAGTCAGATGGTTAGACAAGAAACAATCAGCAGAGCTAGATACTGGGATAAGATTGGAAGTGAGGAGTAGGTAAGAGCAGAGATAAGCACGGAGTCTGAGATGGAGAAGGCTACAGACAGTAGTAATAAGGGTAAGGAGAGAGTATAAGGTAAGGTCTGGGAGGTCCAAAAGTTAGTTAAGGAAAACAAGAGAGCAGAAGGTAAAACAAGAGGTGAAAGCTGGTAAAGGGTGCCACCTAGTGGCTGGGTCCACTATTGCAGGTGAGATAGAGGGGGAGTAAGCTAGTTATAGAACTGGGAGGGGGTGACTGCAAGAAATAGGAGATGTAGTGAAGGTAAGGAGGCAGGTGATAGTAGTGCAAGAGGGGGGTAGAGACTGCTGGCTGTCCTGGCCTAATGCCTAAGTTATAACCCTTAAAGGGTTTGGTACAAAGGTATACAATAGTTCACAATGTTCTTAGCAGGTTATGGAGACCAGTGACATACTTTCTTATTTTTCTTGAAACAGGATGCAGGGAAATTAAGCTGTTAGATACCACTGAAGTGATTCTGATAGGATTCTTTCCACAGGCAAGTTGGTTTCAAGAGACTAGTGCAGGTAATAGCACAGGAGGAATATGGAACTGAGAGGAGGGAGAAAGAGACAAAGTGGTGTAGGGGAGGGAAAAAAAAAGAGTTAGCAATTATAAAGGTAGGACTGGTACTACTTCACAGTAGAAAACAAACACAGACATAGATAGCAAGCAAATACTTATTCCCTTAGGAGTAGCAGCAATAGATGTAACATTTAAACCAACATTTCAGCAAATTAATATTGTAGCATGTCACAGCAGATAGCATAGACACTAAACATATAAAGCAAGCATGTAAATATTCCCTTAGAAATAGTAGCAGTAAATATTACATTTAAACCAGCCATACAGCACATTAATACTAAAACAGGACACTGTTTCCAGGCTCAGAAGGACTACCATCTACATGTAGGATATCAGCTATAAAGCATACCCTATTTATTAATAGCAATCTTAAAATCAGCAGTTAAAAACAAGCAATAATATAGCTAAGCTTTGTTGATAGGTTCAGCAAATCATTTATCATATTTGATATGTAATCTATAATAAGAAGGTTACTACAGAAAAATACAATACAGTAGATAAAGTCCGGTATAGGACAGTGCCAGACTATAGAGGTATAGGATGCAGCAATAAAGTAAGCACAACACCATGAGGAGTCTCTGCTAGGTTGCCTGGTCCCTTAAAAGCTAAAAGAAGCATTAAAGTTATAATGCGAGTATGCCAGCAGTAGCTGTTCAGCTCTAGGAACCAATCCAAATATTCAGAGCAATTATGAGACCAGCTGTATGTAAAAATAAGAAAAGTTAACTTCAAACTGTTTTATTTGGAGAGAGCAGGGCAAACGACACGTTCAGAGTGTCTCGGCTTAGCTAGCACAATTATCAAAAGCCGTTTGCTGGTTTAGCACAGGCAGTTTAATGTAAGCGTGCTCAGAACGGCTCCACATGGAAGGCGCCTCTCCAAAAACCTTCCATGGGCTAAAAACAGTCAACGTAACCACCACTAGCAGTTTTCACATTCACTGCGAGCAGTTATCGTCAGATATGCTCGGAAGGGCTTCCTGTGAGTGGCGTTGGACCCAATAACCTTAAACTGGCTTAAATAGTGCAAAAAGCCGTTAATACGGCTAAACCAAGCATTCAACTATAGGCGAAGTCAAATATGGCTCCACGCAGGATGCGTTGTATTGAAAAAAGCCTTTTTCACGTGTACAGTAAGGAGTTACGTTCAGGCATCAACTAAGAGCTCTGAGAGATTAGCGTACTACTAAAAGCCTTGAAATGGCTTAGATCAAATAATTAAATAAAAACAAAGCCGTTTACACGGCTAAAACATACATTTAACTGTGGGCATAAGCAATAGTAGCTCCTTGAGATAGGCAAAAAGCCTTTAAGAGGCGTAGATCAAGTAACTAAATACAAACAAAGTCTAAAAATATACATTTAACTGTGGGCATGTGTAATAGTGGCTCCTTGAGATTAGCGTTGTTCAGAAGCCTTTAACAGGCGTAGTTCAGATAACAGATTACAAGAAAGCCGTTTACACGGTTTAAACCAAATGCCTAGCTTTGGGCATACGCGATAGTGGCTCCACGTGGGAGGCATACAGCTAAAAGCCGATTATGGAGCAGAAAGCAGGTCACTGAGTACAGGACGCTCAGAAATGCTTCCGCAAGGGTTACAGACTACAGATATGCAGCAACAGAATTAAAAAACAATTTCCAAAGAGTATAACAACTAAAGGCACACAGTTACTAAATGCAATCTTTTGGGAAGAGGTAACAACATTCAACAGCTAACATATAAGAAGTATAATAACTATAAGGGTACATACGTAGACAATTCCACTTAGCAGGACAAAAAATAGCATCAGGTAGCTACTACATACCAAGGCAGAAGACGCTGGGACAGGAGCAGACAGCAGTCAGGGCTTTACCAAGATATTAAAGATGGCGCCACACTAGACCAAGGGTATTTATGGGATACAAGGGATAAAAAAGATGGAAGTGGGAGGAGATAAAGGTGAGGGACAGGTACAGCTGGGAGGGGCAAGAGAAGATTCACAGCAGACTAATAGACATACGACAGTAAAGAGCAGAAAAGTAGAGGTTTAATGTATGAGGGACATGGGTTAGGAAATAAAAGACGAAGCATACAAGGAAAGTGGGTATAATGGAAAGAGGGTAGAAACAGGTAGTCAGATGGTTAGACAAGAAACAATCAGCAGAGCTAGATACTGAGGATAAGATTGGAAGTGAGGAGTAGGTAAGAGCAGAGATAAGCACGGAGTCTGAGATGGAGAAGGCTACAGACAGTAGTAATAAGGGTAAGGAGAGAGTATAAGGTAAGGTCTGGGAGGTCCAAAAGTTAGTTAAGGAAAACAAGAGAGCAGAAGGTAAAACAAGAGGTGAAAGCTGGTAAAGGGTGCCACCTAGTGGCTGGGTCCACTATTGCAGGTGAGATAGAGGGGAGTAAGCTAGTTATAGAACTGGGAGGGTGACTGCAAGAAATAGGAGATGTAGTGAAGGTAAGGAGGCAGGTGATAGTAGTGCAAGAGGGGGGTAGAGACTGCTGGCTGTCCTGGCCTAATGCCTAAGTTATAACCCTTAAAGGGTTTGGTACAAAGGTATACAATAGTTCACAATGTTCTTAGCAGGTTATGGAGACCAGTGACATACTTTCTTATTTTTCTTGAAACAGGATGCAGGGAAATTAAGCTGTTAGATGCCACTGAAGTGATTCTGATAGGATTCTTTCCACAGGCAAGTTGGTTTCAAGAGACTAGTGCAGGTAATAGCACAGGAGGAATATGGAACTGAGAGGAGGGAGAAAGAGACAAAGTGGTGTAGGGAGGGAAAAAAAAGAGTTAGCAATTATAAAGGTAGGACTGGTACTACTTCACAGTAGAAAACAAACACAGACATAGATAGCAAGCAAATACTTATTCCCTTAGGAGTAGCAGCAATAGATGTAACATTTAAACCAACATTTCAGCAAATCAATGTTGTAGCATGTCACAGCAGATAGCATAGACACTAAACATATAAAGCAAGCATGTAAATATTCCCTTAGAAATAGTAGCAGTAAATATTACATTTAAACCAGCCATACAGCACATTAATACTAAAACAGGACACTGTTTCCAGGCTCAGAAGGACTACCATCTACATGTAGGATATCAGCTATAAAGCATACCCTATTTATTAATAGCAATCTTAAAATCAGCAGTTAAAAACAAGCAATAATATAGCTAAGCTTTGTTGATAGGTTCAGCAAATCATTTATCATATTTGATATGTAATCTATAATAAGAAGGTTACTACAGAAAAATACAATACAGTAGATAAAGTCCGGTATAGGACAGTGCCAGACTATAGAGGTATAGGATGCAGCAATAAAGTAAGCACAACACCATGAGGAGTCTCTGCTAGGTTGCCTGGTCCCTTAAAAGCTAAAAGAAGCATTAAAGTTATAATGCGAGTATGCCAGCAGTAGCGGTTCAGCTCTAGGAACCAATCCAACTATTCAGAGCAATTATGAGACCAGCTGTATGTAAAAATAAGAAAAGTTAACTTCAAACTGTTTTATTTGGAGAGAGCAGGGCAATCGACACGTTCAGAGTGTCTCGGCTTAGCTAGCGCAATTATCAAAAGCCGTTTGCTGGTTTAGCACAGGCAGTTTAATGTAAGCGTGCTCAGAACGGCTCCACATGGAAGGCGCCTCTCCAAAAACCTTCCATGGGCTAAAAACAGTCAACGTAACCACCACTAGCAGTTTTCACATTCACTGCGAGCAGTTATCGTCAGATATGCTCGGAAGGGCTTCCTGTGAGTGGCGTTGGACCCAATAACCTTAAACTGGCTTAAATAGTGCAAAAAGCCGTTAATACGGCTAAACCAAGCATTCAACTATAGGCGAAGTCAAATATGGCTCCACGCAGGATGCGTTGTATTGAAAAAAGCCTTTTTCACGTGTACAGTAAGGAGTTACGTTCAGGCATCAACTAAGAGCTCTGAGAGATTAGCGTACTACTAAAAGCCTTGAAATGGCTTAGATCAAATAATTAAATAAAAACAAAGCCGTTTACACGGCTAAAACATACATTTAACTGTGGGCATAAGCAATAGTAGCTCCTTGAGATAGGCAAAAAGCCTTTAAGAGGCGTAGATCAAGTAACTAAATACAAACAAAGTCTAAAAATATACATTTAACTGTGGGCGTGTGTAATAGTGGCTCCTTGAGATTAGCGTTGTTCAGAAGCCTTTAACAGGCGTAGTTCAGATAACAGATTACAAGAAAGCCGTTTACACGGTTTAAACCAAATGCCTAGCTTTGGGCATACGCGATAGTGGCTCCACGTGGGAGGCATACAGCTAAAAGCCGATTATGGAGCAGAAAGCAGGTCACTGAGTACAGGACGCTCAGAAATGCTTCGCAAGGGTTACAGACTACAGATATGCAGCAACAGAATTAAAAAACAATTTCCAAAGAGTATAACAACTAAAGGCACACAGTTACTAAATGCAATCTTTTGGGAAGAGGTAACAACATTCAACAGCTAACATATAAGAAGTATAATAACTATAAGGGTACATACGTAGACAATTCCACTTAGCAGGACAAAAAATAGCATCAGGTAGCTACTACATACCAAGGCAGAAGACGCTGGGACAGGAGCAGACAGCAGTCAGGGCTTTACCAAGATATTAAAGATGGCGCCACACTAGACCAAGGGTATTTATGGGATACAAGGGATAAAAAAGATGGAAGTGGGAGGAGATAAAGGTGAGGGACAGGTACAGCTGGGAGGGGCAAGAGAAGATTCACAGCAGACTAATAGACATACGACAGTAAAGAGCAGAAAAGTAGAGGTTTAATGTATGAGGGACATGGGTTAGGAAATAAAAGACGAAGCATACAAGGAAAGTGGGTATAATGGAAAGAGGGTAGAAACAGGTAGTCAGATGGTTAGACAAGAAACAATCAGCAGAGCTAGATACGGAGGATAAGATTGGAAGTGAGGAGTAGGTAAGAGCAGAGATAAGCACGGAGTCTGAGATGGAGAAGGCTACAGACAGTAGTAATAAGGGTAAGGAGAGAGTATAAGGTAAGGTCTGGGAGGTCCAAAAGTTAGTTAAGGAAAACAAGAGAGCAGAAGGTAAAACAAGAGGTGAAAGCTGGTAAAGGGTGCCACCTAGTGGCTGGGTCCACTATTGCAGGTGAGATAGAGGGGGAGTAAGCTAGTTATAGAACTGGGAGGGGGTGACTGCAAGAAATAGGAGATGTAGTGAAGGTAAGGAGGCAGGTGATAGTAGTGCAAGAGGGGGGGTAGAGACTGCTGGCTGTCCTGGCCTAATGCCTAAGTTATAACCCTTAAAGGGTTTGGTACAAAGGTATACAATAGTTCACAATGTTCTTAGCAGGTTATGGAGACCAGTGACATACTTTCTTATTTTTCTTGAAACAGGATGCAGGGAAATGAAGCTGTTAGATGCCACTGAAGTGATTCTGATAGGATTCTTTCCACAGGCAAGTTGGTTTCAAGAGACTAGTGCAGGTAATAGCACAGGAGGAATATGGAATTTCTTATTTTTCTTGAAACAGGATGCAGGGAAATGAAGCTGTTAGATGCCACTGAAGTGATTCTGATAGGATTCTTTCCACAGGCAAGTTGGTTTCAAGAGACTAGTGCAGGTAATAGCACAGGAGGAATATGGAATTTCTTATTTTTCTTGAAACAGGATGCAGGGAAATTAAGCTGTTAGATGCCACTGAAGTGATTCTGATAGGATTCTTTCCACAGGCAAGTTGGTTTCAAGAGACTAGTGCAGGTAATAGCACAGGAGGAATATGGAATTTCTTATTTTTCTTGAAACAGGATGCAGGGAAATTAAGCTGTTAGATGCCACTGAAGTGATTCTGATAGGATTCTTTCCACAGGCAAGTTGGTTTCAAGAGACTAGTGCAGGTAATAGCACAGGAGGAATATGGAATTTCTTATTTTTCTTGAAACAGGATGCAGGGAAATTAAGCTGTTAGATGCCACTGAAGTGATTCTGATAGGATTCTTTCCACAGGCAAGTTGGTTTCAAGAGACTAGTGCAGGTAATAGCACAGGAGGAATATGGAATTTCTTATTTTTCTTGAAACAGGATGCAGGAAATTAAGCTGTTAGATGCCACTGAAGTGATTCTGATAGGATTCTTTCCACAGGCAAGTTGGTTTCAAGAGACTAGTGCAGGTAATAGCACAGGAGGAATATGGAATTTCTTATTTTTCTTGAAACAGGATGCAGGGAAATTAAGCTGTTAGATGCCACTGAAGTGATTCTGATAGGATTCATTCCACAGGCAAGTTGGTTTCAAGAGACTAGTGCAGGTAATAGCACAGGAGGAATATGGAATTTCTTATTTTTCTTGAAACAGGATGCAGGGAAATTAAGCTGTTAGATGCCACTGAAGTGATTCTGATAGGATTCTTTCCACAGGCAAGTTGGTTTCAAGAGACTAGTGCAGGTAATAGCACAGGAGGAATATGGAATTTCTTATTTTTCTTGAAACAGGATGCAGGGAAATTAAGCTGTTAGATGCCACTGAAGTGATTCTGATAGGATTCTTTCCACAGGCAAGTTGGTTTCAAGAGACTAGTGCAGGTAATAGCACAGGAGGAATATGGAATTTCTTATTTTTCTTGAAACAGGATGCAGGGAAATTAAGCTGTTAGATGCCACTGAAGTGATTCTGATAGGATTCTTTCCACAGGCAAGTTGGTTTCAAGAGACTAGTGCAGGTAATAGCACAGGAGGAGTATGGAATTTCTTGAAACAGGATGCAGGGAAATTAAGCTGTTAGATGCCACTGAAGTGATTCTGATAGGATTCTTTCCACAGGCAAGTTGGTTTCAAGAGACTAGTGCAGGTAATAGCACAGGAGGAATATGGAATTTCTTATTTTTCTTGAAACGGGATGCAGGGAAATTAAGCTGTTAGATGCCACTGAAGTGATTCTGATAGGATTCTTTCCACAGGCAAGTTGGTTTCAAGAGACTAGTGCAGGTAATAGCACAGGAGGAATATGGAATTTCTTATTTTTCTTGAAACAGGATGCAGGGAAATTAAGCTGTTAGATGCCACTGAAGTGATTCTGATAGGATTCTTTCCACAGGCAAGTTGGTTTCAAGAGACTAGTGCAGGTAATAGCACAGGAGGAATAGCACAGGAGGAATATGGAACAAGGCAGAAGACGCTGGGACAGGAGCAGACAGCAGTCAGGGAAATGATAACTAGATGGGGACAAGATGGCTGTCACAATTATGGGACAGATGACAATGGCACAAATGGGTACAAGTAGCCATTTAAACAGCACAGCACAGTGAAGTCTGCCTCCAAATACCTCAGTAAGCCTTCAGCCTCTATAGCATTGCATGGGTCACAGTACTCGCCACACTTCTGTCCTGCTAAGTATCATCACTTATCCCAGAGTCACTTCTTGCTATTGCTGCATACAGTGCATGTTACTTTTCAGCTGTCATATAACACTATGTATGTATCCCTAACCTTGACTTCCTTTCTGTTTTAATTATATAATATGGGTGCAGAGCATGCAATGCCTGTGCACCCACTAAATACATTTTAGAGATGTACAGACACCAAGGCTGTATTGTACTATTGTATTTAGATCTCTTATGTCCTTATGGGGTACACAGTGCCTCCCGGCTATCTGCCTTCTACCATAATAAGGGCAGCACTCCTGTCATGGAGGTGGTAATTGCTCTATTATTCAGTGTTACCTTCATTCATATCACTTCCCAGTGGAACAAATGTGTACTGGCAAGCATGCTGCTCTGCTTATGAGCTGGGCAACTGTCAGTTCTTCAGGTGAGCTGCAAAAGGGCATTTGAATCCTAGCCTGTATTTAATAAATACCACAAAGCTCATAGCTTTGTAAACTTTGTTTTTATAAAGCATATTGTTATGGGAGCTGTTCTTTAAACTGCAAGCATTGCACATTATTATTCAAATAAATCCTTTTATGGCAGTTTCTGCCATATAAATAGTATTTTATGCAACTTTCACTATGTGCTGTTTTTATGTACATTTTTTTTTGTGCAGCAGATAACATCCATGAGTAGAGTAGGCCATAATTTGCACCCTCACTTTCATTTCTTCAGAAGCTGTCTGTGCAACAGTTTCTTTTCAATAAACTGATAAAGCTAGGTAATGATTTACAGACAAGCAAATAACCGCATAGTATATCATTAAACCAAGTCATCTGTTTTATATTTCTGGAATTGATGTTTGTTTTAGCTTTCTATTTCATATATCTTTCTTTTTTACCTACATTGCAAGGCAATTTAATATTTTGGAGAGTTCACTGAATTCTGGCATTTGTTTCTGGGTTACTAGATGTTGCCTATCTCCAGAAATGCCATGCATTTTATACATTTTGTTCATCTGTTTCCATTCAGCTTATTGGCATGTTAATATAGTTACCGTAATAGGTATCAATGTTGGTCATTAGTTTAATTATGTTGATAGTATTAATATATACAGAGCAACTTATTGTAATTAACATTTTATATACCCAGTTATGTACTATATGCGAGAGCAACTATTGTAATTAGCATTTTATACACTCAGTTATGTACTATATGTGAGATCTCCAAATATCAAAGTGCATCATAAATACATACACATATTTTTTTTACATTAATACCAGAAAGATTGGTAATCTTACATTTATATAAATGAAAAACATACAAAATTATATCACTTTAGTAGCAAATAGTTTATATCACAGACACCTGTAGTTGTAAACATTATACATCACTTATAAACCATCCAGTCATTGTCAGTTAAGCATAATATAGCTCATTCAAATCCTGCCTCTTAAACCTCATTCCTGCTCTGCATATATTTTTCCCACAATTCCCATTTTTTCCTATGTAATTTGCTCCTTCCTTTTTCTAAAGATCCCAATTCCAGTTGTTTTATCTTTGTTACTATATTCACTACTTCTAGTAAAGTTGGTCTAGACTTTGATTTCCATTTTCTAATAATTGCTTTTTTGGCAGCCGCCATAATTAGACTCAGCAAGGCTTTACTACGTCTAGGCAATTTGGATTTTGTAGCATAACTCAAAAAAATCTTCTCCCCAGACAGTCCAATCTCCTCACCCAGCATTTCCGACAGAGTGGTCTGCAGAGAATCCCTAAAGTCTGCCAGCTCATCACACTTCTAAAAAATATGTTCCTAGCTACCTCTTTCTTGCCTGTCACACCTCCAACATTTGCTATCTGCCTGTGGAAAAATTTTTTTGAGTCTACTTGGGGTATAAAACACCTATATAAATACTGCAAGACAAAGATCCTAAATCTTCTAGATTTTGTTGCATATTTGGGAGTTATACATAGTATATCCCCCATTGCCTCTTTCTGGATTGCTTATCCAATCTCTCTTCCCCATTCTTTCTAATGATGGATTCTTGTAATTATCATGCAATATTTTATATGCTTTAGTAATTATTCATTTTTTAACCACAGCTTCTGTTCTAGATTCTATTAAAAACTCCACCAGTGCTGGTCTTACATTTAGGAGCCCCATATTTATTTCTCTTTGCCTATACTCTGATATCAAATCTTGATAGGGAAGGCAATCTCTAACCTGCAGTCCAAATAAATTCTTGTCCTCTTCCCATTCCATTACCTTTCCCTTTCTAGTTATTTGTTCCCAATACCTTGGTTCCTTTGCCAGTTTTCTCAAATAATTTCCATCACCCTATTGCCTATTATGTGTATCCCTGACCACAGTCAACCCTATCAGCAAAATCTCTTTTCTCCATTCTCATGATGGTTTGCTTCTTAGAAAACTCCCTCTTATTTTATGAATATAATACTCTGTATGATTTTGGTTGTTCTCCTTAAGAGTATGCCTCCAAAATCCCAATCTCACCTTATTTTTTGAGCCTCCTCCCTGTGTCAGCATCATTTCTTTCCACTTTGAATTATAGTTTTCTGCTTGTGCTATGTATAAGAGCCTTAACTGTGTTGCTGTAAAATACCACCTCAAATTAAATAATCATAGTCCACCTTGTTCTATTGGTAGAATCAGCTTATCCCACTTGACCCTTGCTGTCTTCCCTTCACAGATAAAATCCTTCAACTTGTTTTAATTACTATCCATAACTACTCCACCAGTTGATAAAAATATGCCTGACCTGCGTATAAGAATAAAGGGAGTAAAAACATTTCAATGGCTTGTATCTTAGTATCCATATCCATATAACAAAACTTCCAGTTTCTCAATTTTTGTATTATCTTCTGTTTAGTCTCTTCCCACATATCCTTAGCTGTCACAACAGAGTAATTTCTAATCCATACTCTGAAATTCTTAATTTTATCATGTCCCCATAAATATGGATATTGTTGGACCAATTGTGTGTGGGTACATAATTTGCCGCTATAGCCTATGTTTTAGCTTCATTCATTTTGTATCTTGAGAAGATTTGAAACTGTCTTACAATGTTTCACAACACTGTAATGTCCCTTTCAGGTTTTGTCATGTATACAATAATATCATCTTCAAAAAGAGACAGCTTTTCCTGATTATCATACCAATTATATCCTTGAATTTCTAAATCCCTTATTTTCTTTGCCAATGGTTCTAAATATAATGCAAACAACAAAGGGGAAAGTGGATGATCCTGCCTGGTTCCTCTACTTGAACAGAAATTATTAGAGAGGACACCACCCACTTTAATTCATGCCTCTAATCCCTCATATATTCTTCTAATTAACCTTATAATTGTATCAGGGAAAGCAAATACTTCCATTGCCCTGCTCACGAAGTCCCAGTCTACTCTGTCAAATACCTTCTTTTCATCAAGACCTACCAATAAAAGTGGTACTTTCTTGCATTCTCCATCCCTCTAGATCTTCAATGTTCTGCTAATATTGTCAAATGTTTGCCTCTCCTCCACAGAACCACACTGATCCATATCTATCAATGTTGATATCACTTTTGACATTCCATTAGCCATTATAGACCTAAACACTTTATAATCATGGTTTTGTATTGAAATGCTCCTGTATGAAGCTGGATCCAATGGATCTTTACCCTCTTTAGGTATTACTATTACCACTGCCTTCTTCCAAGATGCTGGTACTTCTCCTCCTCTTAAAATGCTGTTAAACAAAACATTCCAGATCATTATCAGTTTTTCTCCCCTAACTTCCAAACATTCACAGGAATACCATCTGTTCTTGGGGACCTTCCTGTAGGCTGGTTGTACATACCCATTTTTATCTTATCCCTTCCTATTCTAACTGTTAGTAATTGAGCCACATCTACCTTTAACTTTGGCATATTTCATTATTTCAAAAACATCTCCATTTGTACCTTTTCTTGATGTCCATATTTCTCTGCTTTATACAAATTTTCATAAAATTTCCAAAATATTTCTAATACTTCTACAGGGCCTCTTGTTATCTTCCTTGTTATAGGCTCCCTAAGCTTGGTGACTGCCCTTTCCACTTTTTGTTTCCTGAGTTGTTGTGCTAGATGTTTTTGTGTTCTAGAATTATTATCAATAAACAGTTGCTTAACAGCAATCTTTCTAAACTCATGCATGCTATTGAGGTAATCCATTATTTTCTGTTTAGCATTCTGCAGTTGCTCCTTTTCTTTTTCTGAGAGATTCCCATTGTTTTGCAATACTTTAACATTTGTCAAGCCCTTTAAATAATTCTTGTTACTGTTTAGCCATATCTCCCTTTCTTTTATTTCCAACCTGATTTTAAACTCCACTTTAATTTTATGCCACTCCTTAGCTATGTTTTCGGAAGATAAATCTATCTGCTCTAGTAGCTCCTGAATTAATTCCACAACCCATTCCTTAAATTCCTCTCTTTTCAACTGGTAGGTGGGAAAGCGCCAGTGTCTCATTTTCATTTCATTACCTTGCATTTTTATTTTAGTTATTATTGGTGCATGATCTGAAATAGTTATTGGGTGCATTTCAAGACTTTAATTAAATGCACAAGTTCCTGTGAGATTTTAAATCTATCCAGCCTAGCCAAATTTTTGTATCTTGGTGAGTAATATGTAAATTCACTCTGAAGTCCTAGTACTGAATTCACATCTTCCATGCCAAGCATTTTTATAAATTTCTCCAAAAATCTACCATTCTTTGTTATATTTTCCCCTTCTAGGCCCCCCAGACACATCTTCACTGTTGCAAACCAAATTCTAGTCTCCACCTATAAGTAATATTCCTTGCTGAAAGCTGATTATTTCTCCCAGAATTTTCTTAAGCTCCATTAAAGCAGTTTTAGGGGGGATATAAATGCATGCCAGTGTAATCCTCCTCCCTAGCCAGTAGCCCCTTAGTACTATATATCTTCCATTATTATATTGTTTCCTCTTCTATCACTATTGGAGCTCCTCTTGCAATTACTTTAAGTACTCCTCTTTTTCTTTGCCCCAAATATTCTGCTGAATGACCATCATGAAAACCTTTCTTTATCAAATTCACATGTTCAGTTCTTTTCAGGTGTGTCTTCTCTAGCATAACTGTTTGCACTCTACATTTTAATATAGTTCACTACTCTTTCTTTTTATTTATCTGTAAGACCATTCAAATTAAAAGATATTACAGAAAGCTTAATTTTCTTATATAGTTATTATTACCACCATTTATATATAACTCCTCTTTTGTAAAATGTCTAGTTCCAACATTTATATTACATGTATACACTGTTTGGCAGGTTGGTCTTTTATACAGTTGTTTCATGTTATATCCATTTATGCCTGTGTCACATCTTACATAAATTTTTGTTTTTTTAAAGCCTCAAACAGAACAAGTCCCCCTTAAAAAAACCTCCTAAAACCTATGAACTTTACAATAATACACAAAACTATGTACATCTTCAAATATTAAAGTTTTTGCTTCCTAATAAGAACATACGTTCTAAGTTGATAGCTACACAGACAGGCTAAAGTTAACCAAAAAGAAAGGTTAGTAATGCTAACCTCATCACAAAAGGTTTCTCATCCAGGAAAAAAGAGGTCATTGTTCCACTCTACTCGTCACTCATTAGACCCATTATAGAGTACAATGCCCCTTTTGGTATGTACCTCACAAGACATCTACAACAACTGGAAAGGCTACAGAAATACCTCACAAAGTTGATTACTGGCCTCAAACAGATGCCTTATGTAGACTGTCTCAAAAAACACCAGCTTTACTCCGTTGCATATTGCCTACTCAGAGGACATCTCTGCCTAACATACAATGCTATGTCAAACCCAGAGCTGTTGGACATGCTCCACTTAAAGAAATCCCAACCCCTCCGAGCTACACGCTCTAGGGACCTAAACCTTTTCACCACAATAAACTGAACATGCTGGAGGGATAGATTCCTGTCCCAGAGACTTCCCATACTCTGGAACAAACTACCTATCTATATCAAACAAAGCTCCTCATTAGCACTCCAGGAAAAATCTTGATGATTGGATGGGAAATAGGAAATTCACCCTGGAGATCACCTCTATGGCTCTGCTCGACAGGGGCACAGGAAAATAATTTTCTTGGGTGGTGAAATCCAGGGTACCTTTTTGGCTAGGCTTATATAGGTCCTAGGGCCAATAGCATAATACCTACCTATGAACCTATGAACTACGAAGGTGCATGGTACAGCCTGTGCTATTTGATTTTTTATATCTATATAACTCGCCCAGTTGAGAAATCACTTGAATGCTTTCAGTAAAGACTTACTCCAAGCCATTTATCTTTATCAACTTGTCCTCTAGTGACATGCAAACCAGACACAAAACTGCTAAGGGTACCTTGTTTATCAGAAAAAAGTCTTACAATATTCAATATTCTTTTTTCATTTACATGCTTTATAATAAACTTGTTATTGGATAATGCTTGTCAATTCCCTATGCAAACATGGGAAAAACACACTGATTTTTCTTTTGTCATACTCTCTTAATCAGACCCTTCCTCTGTCCCCCCATCTCCTCTCCTCCTCATTTTTTTTCATTGCAGTTCCTACATTTCTCAATACTGAACAAAAAAAAAAAAAGAGAGAAGAAGGGTGAGCAAGAAAAACAAAAGAACATTTATATTAGTACACCAATTGCATTTAAAAAAACCTGAGAAAACTTTATTTCAAGTCTAACTTGTTTTGTAATATCCTTAAAGCTGTCACACCTGGGAAAACTCCTGATGGTTTTCAGAGAACATTATGTCCTAGTCAGTTTTTCTGTTCTTCTTTCTCCTTTTCCCTCAGCCAACCCCCTTCCACCAGACTGATTCCAGTTTTTATCAGATTGTCTCCATGGAGGCATGAAGAGCAGCTGCAGAAATTCTACTTAGTATACATATTTGCAAGTGCTAGAAAAAAACATAATATTCAATATTTTTTTTTCATTTACTTGCTCTCTGTTTTAAAACAAAGGTCCTTAATCAAGTCATTTCCCCATGCAAGAATGAAAAGAGCACATTAATTTGAACTATCTCATGCCCCCTTAATCAGGCTCCCTTTTTCCTTTTTTTTTTTTGTTAATCATTATATTGCCCATGTTTCTCAAAACTGCACAAGAAAAAGAGAAGAGAGGAGAAAAACAACACCTGTTTACAATCCCCATTACACATTGTTGACCAGTATGCACAAGAAACACAGTACCCAGCAATAACAGGCAACATTACATGATATGTAGCTAAATATGTAGAGGTATGTGTGTGTATATATATATATATACCCATACCTACATGGAGATATACCTCTCCCTCTCTGTAGTACAAATGTATACATGCATAGACAGACATATATATATATAAATACCCACATATAGATATATACATATGCAGACACCCATATAGCCACATATCATTATATATATATATATATATATATATATATACAGCAATGCATATATATATATATATATATATATATATATATATATATATATATATATATATATATATGTGTATGTGTATATGTGTATATATATATATATATATATATATATATATATATATATATATATATTAGAACATCAGTTTCAAAACTTCGAATGCTCTAATATTGACCCCTATTCACCCTATTCAGTGAAAGCTGAAAACATCGAACATACTGAACAGCAAAATTTTTCCTGTGGAAATAAATCACTGTTCCAAAACACATACACACAACACAAGCACACCAAACAAACAGCAATCTACACACATACACCTAAAATCTTACACCTAACCTTACATTAAACTATACATACACCACTAACTATCCACTTGCCTTAACCCAAACTCTAACCCTAAGATCTTTCACTATCGCACACTCACCTCACACGCGCCTAACCCTAACTCACCTAGTCCGTCCTAACCCTCACATCCACACAATCGCACACTTACCTAACCTGCACCATAACCCTAACTCACCTAACCCGCCCTAACCCTCACATCCACACAATCGCACACATACCTAACCTGCACCCTAACCCTAACTCACCTAACCCGCCCTAACCCTAACGTCTACACAATCACACACTTACCTGAACCCGACCTGTAACTTTCCACCACAGTCCTGAAAATCCGAAGCAACAGAAATGGACAACCAAATTCTTTCCCTATGAAAAAATTTGGTTTTCTGTAGCTTTAATATTTTCAGCATCCGCTGAATAAGGGTCGATATTCGAACATTCGAAGTTCTGAAACTTCGATGTTCTAATATAGACTCTCACTCTCTCTCTCTATATATATATATATATATATATATATATATATATATATATATATACACATGTGTTTGTGTGTAAATATACACATATATATAGTTAGGATATGATACAGCAGTTAAGAATTACATAGGTTCACAGGCTGTGCCAATGGGGGAGAGGGGCCCAATCAACAAACGTGTAACACGTAGCATCCCCCCCCCTCCAGCTAGACAGGTGAGACATACAAACACACAATAAAAGTAAACAAGCCACTGCTTCCCAGACTACAGGCAGGATACTACCAGTGGGAGAGACCCGCCAAGTCTAATCTTGAAACAAAGACAAGAATGTCCCTTGCGGGACAACCCAAACATTTTACGGATATTTGGGTTTCCAGGCATTACACAGATGTCCTACGACAGGGCACGCATGCTCTCGGGCTACAAGGTTGGGGAAGCCTGATGATCCATGGGGTGAGACAACATACGTGATGGGTCCCGAGGAGTGGAGAGTGGGCAGTGTGTAGTGGAGTGTTTAGACCTGACCTGCACCTGGAGTATGGTAGGGTGCTGTAGAGGAGGTGCTGGGGGGAACTATGGGTATGAAATTATGGGCCTAGGCATGCAGGTGTTGGCTGGAGCAGTTCTATGTGGATGGCCCCAGGGATGTAAACAGTAGTGTGCATTGGGCAGAGCTGCCACCTAACGAGCAGTCACGCCCGCTACGAGTCCCACTGCAGCAAAGTCTAGTTTGCATAGCAAAGGACGGTATAACCAGGTATGTTGTTGCAAACCCACTAAATGACACCAAAGAACACATGGTCGTAACTCCCCACTGTAGGCATGTAAGCCAAACTAATTGGCATCACAAGGTATTATTGTTGTCCTCACCCCCACCCAGGGGTGTGAGTGTCCAAACCTACCCCCAAATGCAGGGTATATACACAGCTGTCACTGTAGAAGAAATGGCCAGCTGTGGACCTTCCCGTCAGCCTTCCTGCACATCCCTGAACATGTCCCATACTATCAGCCCCTCTGTGTGGCCCATTAACACCACTTACCTATCAACCCCTGTTTCATTACTAGTAATGTTCACAGTCACAAATAGGTGACACCCACTTCATAACTATTTTGGCAGAATCTGGACTCCCCCACCCATGTGTATTACCACAGCTGTCCCACATGACAAATGTAAATAACACATGAAGGAAAACCTCAAGCACACTTGGATCACCACCTGCTCACTACTTGGTGAAGTCCACCCCCCCAACTAACACTCTATACCCCTACACCAACTAGTGACACCGACACCTCCTGTCCTGCCTCGCATACAAACCTCAACATCCTGCATATCTGCACTACTGCTCCCCCACCAATCAGTCCAACGGTCTACTACACAGTTAAAATGTCCCCGCCTCTACCTACCTACCTACTCCTTCACTATTCACCTCTACTCTACCACACAGGTATGGCATAACTAAACCTAACCCGAATACCTGAGTGTAACCTATCCAGAACTGCTAAACTGGAAACCCACTTCACATTAAACTGACCTTTGTCAACAGTCATACCTGACATGTACACCTCACTTAAGCATGTATAATACCAACATGTTAATGTGAACTAAGCATGAAGGATGTGGTATGTGGCTATGGTAAGTCTGTTACTCTCTATGAATGTGTACACCTCAGTAGTATGTGTAATGTGTAGCTGGGGTGTACTGTGGAACTCCCCTCCCTGGGCCACTGCTAACAATGGGGAAGCATCCAGTTGGATTGTCCCGGACATCAAATGTGAACTAAATACATGAAGCAGCACAGGAGTATGTGGCAGCAAGTGGGGTTACACCTGTTTGGGCTGCAATAAGCAATGCCCACACTGGTTAAGCAATGTGGAGGACAACCCAGTGTAAGATGCTGTATTTGGAGGTCAGCAAGTCTGAGCTTCATGCACACCAGCGCATACCCACCTACAATTCCTCCACAGTGCCTTAGGCACTCTGTAGCCAACAGCTCTCATCATGCTTAGTAACAAAATAATCAGCACTCCCAGGTTCCACCTCCCCCACCCTGTAAACTATAGTCCAAGTGAGTTACCACAAAGGCATGGCAGATATACAATCAGCTGCTGTTATCACAAACATATCATCCAGCACAGTCAGTCAACAGTATAGGAAATGTATGTCAGTATGTAGATTAATACCAGCAAGCATGTGCACATAGCTCAATCACAGTTTTCCGAGCAGTCTATGAGTGTCAATGAACAGTGCCTGTCCACACACACTGTGAGAACAGTAGTCTTGCATAATACTGAAGAGAGGAATGAAAAATGGGGCATGCTGTGGGGGCATGCTTTATTCACAGAATGTCACACCTGGGGCGTTGCATTCACGGAACCAGAAGATGAGACTGGTCTGGTGTGTGGGCAAACTGCTGCTTCTCAAACCCCTGGCAGGAGAAACAGTGTAGACCAGCAAAGTCTACTCATGACACAACAACAGGTCCGTCTCTGGTGGGACGAACCAAAATTTGTGGGTCAGATAGATGTTTCCATCGGAGGAGGATCAAGGGAAGGCTTGAACATATGTGGACTAAACGGATGAAGAGCCTGCAGAAGATTGCATTGAGACAGTATAATGGAGGAGTACTGAGACGTGCAGAGAGGCAAATGTGTGGAGGTGTGGTATGGCAGGGCTAGCAACTGGAGAATGGATGGATGCTGTGTATGTGGAGCTCGGGGGCCAGGGAAAGGGAGCATGGGTATTACATTACGGTAGAAATATGCAAATGAAGCAAAACATCAATAGTGTAGTGGGTAGAGCATCTGCCTAACGCGCACGCATTCCCAGTTCGAGTCCCACTGCAGCACATTCTATTTTCCATGTGAAATCTGTATATCAACATCGTTTTGCTGTATAACCTACTAAATAACATTTATACTTGAACAGGAGTACTGCATTAAATGCACATGTGAAGTGTCAGTGTCATAATGAATAAGGCACTAGTAAGCAGGTGTAAGAACAAATAAGCAGTAGTAAGCATAGATAAGCAGTAGTAAGCGTGTGTAAGTGTGTTTGCATGGCCTACACAGATTAAGCAAAGTAGAAGCTAACTGAGTGTAAGGAAATGCACCCGGAGGTTAGCATAGCTTAGCTCTGCTCAAACCCGCGCACACCCCGCGTACAATTGCTCAAATGTCCCATAATCACTCTGTATCCAACGGGCCGTGTTCTGCCCAGCTACAAAATACACAGCTCCTGCAGGGCTCACACCCAGGACACTGCACACCATAGACAAGGTAATGTACCACTAAGCCATGCTGGATACACATATATCTGATGATTTCAGAAACATATCATCCAGTCCATTCATGCAACAGTATAGAGAATGTATGCCAACATCTAGATGTATGTCTGTGTACATATATACATATCTACACAGATACAACATATATACAACTGTATATATATATATATATATATATATATATATATATATATATATATATATCTATATATCTATATATATATATATATATATATATATATATATATATATATATATTTCTGACACTATATACATATATATCAGTATATATATATGAGCATATATGCATGCAAATGCCTACATCGACACATATATGTGTCTACACCTATATGTCTACATATTCACAGCAAGTTACATATGTGTACGCAGATATATATCTATGTAGGTATATACAGACATAGTTATATATATGTTAGCAGATATACATATATATATATATATATATATATATATATATATATATATATATATATATTTACAGGTATATATGGCCATACATCTGCAGATAGCAATGGCAGATTAACAAATGACACATATGTCCTCATGCACCGTTAATGGGGCTGAGAGACCCCACACACTATACGTGTTGTACAAATAGGTATCCCCTCCAGCCAAACACGTCCACCCTGCAATACACTACCAAGTGTTGGAAATCCCATAAACAGGGCCTGTGACAAAATGGGCACACAATGTTACCTGTACTACATTCCACCTGTATGATGTCAGGCTGGTATTGGTAACATAACATGCAGTACAGTCTGGCTCCCATGGGGAATGTAATATGTGGAAGTCATCAACATTCCCAGGATACAGATACACAGACACAGATATGCAGATATAGGTATACACACACACACATATATATATATATATATATATATATATATATATATATATATATATATATATATGTATATACATGTGACTACACATACACATGCAATTATATATACAGTAAGATAAATAAGTGAAGGTGCACACAATATGGAACAGCCACTATGTCTACAGTTGATCCCTGAATGACTGGACACTGTATGTGCCACCCATACAAATGACAATCGTTGCCTGTAACATACACCCACAGAGAGGTCATAGGTAAAACACCACCCACAGGTTTGCAGACATGGAAACCTTTAATCGTGTACTATTACAATTCTCCATGCCATGCCATATAGCTGTTCAGACACTGACAACTATATCAACGGAGTAATGCTACTGTAGATCAGTTACAGCAATACAATAGTCTGGAAAGGTTCACAGCTGTTGCTGTCCAGGCTATGCCATTAACCTTGTACAATAGGAAAGACACACTGGGCCACAGGATACCTAACAATCAACAGTATGTAATGCAGGTGTGTAGTTCAGCAGCCTTTATCTACACACTGTACAAACTCAGTAGGTAGTAAAGACATCATATGACCACATGGTTTGTAACTGCTACATAACATGGCATAACTGACACCATCACGAGCACACCAACAAACAGAACAGTTTGTATAGCAGGGGGCAATAGTCCTGCATTACCCAGATCTATGTCAGTAATGTATATATAGATGAAGTATATGATACTGTACATCCAGATACCTTAAGGCAGCTCAGCCCTGATGCCCCCACATTTTGTAGAAGCCTAGGTCATTTATGGTGCTCCCTTAGACTCAATAATACAGGGACATATACCACTGTTTTATACACTGGCCTCTGCAGTGCATAAGGGCACACGTGTATTGTGTAGATGATGCCCACACATATATGGCCCCAGCCCCACCGTATGTGTGGGGGATACAATGGCAGTGAACTGATGGCAGCACTGGCAGTGTGCTATACTCCCATCCCACTATGGATCAACCACTGACATCATGACATATGTGCAAAATTTGGCATGTAGGTGATGGACACAGGCTGGAATACAAGCGCATATGTGGACAACTGTTGCCATACACTACGCAAGGTGCTGGTGTTACAGGATAGTCTGTAGCATACCCTTAGTCAGGGAATTGAGGGTAGAAATGGTCATGGATGTAGCCATGTACTGATAACACGCAACACACACACTGCCAGTGTAATATCTGACACAGGACCTGTGTGGTGGACAGACAAGACATGATAGGCATAGCTCTGGCCAGCATGAGGATAGGCCCACAGTTGTGTGCTATGCAGATGAACTACATTCCATGGTAAACTAGTATGTACACCCACACCCTGTAACACCAGTACTATACAAAGCATAACACAACTCTACTCGCAGTCTGTCTGTAGTTCCTGATCCTCCTGCAAATATGTGGCTGCCTTGAGTGTGCTGGTTCTCCTGTAAGGGGTATTGCTACCTGCTGTCGGTAGCACTGGTGCCCACACACAGGATGGATGTCCATCACACAGGAGATGTAATGGGACCACGCACACATGATGTGGGGATCTATAGTAGGTGGTTGCCATGACAGTGTTAATTGGGTGTAGTACACATGTATAATCATGTATATCTGACTGTCTGTATAAGTATGTGTACATATATTCCCACCATATGTCCTGGACATGAAGTGTAGGCCAACCTCAGCCCGTATGTTCCCTATGTTGTAGTTGCAGGGGATGTCAGGTATGTATAGCAGGTATACTAGTAGACTATTGCTACTGTCATTGTGATTGTCTTCACAGACATGGTGTGTGTGGGAGGTCACATCTGCTTATAACATGTGCGCCATTGGCTACTGACAGACATCCTAAGGACAGCATTGCACAGTACTGCTGCAAGCACGTAATGCTGCTGTGGACTGCAGCAGAGATATTGACCAATATATGTGGAAGTTCTGACACAGTCTGTACAGTCCAGAGGTATACACATAAGCCTTTAGTCCTACACATGTAGATGGGTATAACACATAATGACCGATATATGATGTCCACCATAGGTCATGCATTCACACAACCCTGTCTGGCCTGACACAGTATGACCACTGGTACAGGGGTGTCATGGCCACGTACTACCCAATAGTTATTGACATACATCTGCACTGCATCCCACTGCCCTGTCTGACATACATGGCTGTTAAGGGAGCCCTGGCAGCGGGACATCTGGCTAGTATCTGCACATGACATCCCACTGAGTAAGTACACACAGCTGCTAAGCATTTCACAATGCACTGTGCAGGCTGCAGGCAGACTGGCTCAACACTGGACTACATCTCCTAAGTGGGACTACACATGTACCTGCATATAAAGCAGGTTCAACAGGCATGTCACAGCACAGTTTAATATACACCTGTGTGAAAGTGCATATCCGCAACCAGTGTGAACACAGCCACAGCCACATATGGTTAGCTAGCATGGTATTACAATATATGGAATATGTATTCTACACCATCCTCATATATGCCACTCACAGACTGACCCTACATATACTGGCCTGCTACACAGTTTGGTCTGGTGGCTGTCTGTGGTATGGGACGCGTGTGTTTATGGCCCTACAAACCTGTACACCACTACAGTACCATACAGTGGGGCAGCATGTAACATCTGATAGTAGGGGAACTAGAACAATGTCATCTACCATAGTCGGTACACAGGCTAAGGTACATATCAACAATACACACACTGTCGACAGTCACCATAGGTACACAGACCTCAGTACTGTATGAATATCCACTGAATGTGCAGGTAATGTCATGTAATGTAACCCCTACTGTACATAACATGTGTAGCAGTCGAATATATCAGTGGCTTGTTCTCAGATATGATGCCACTAATTATGGTGTACAGCACATATGCACCACTTCATGCATGACATATGTACAAAGGTTGACAGAGGTGTGGCTGGAAGCACATACACAGGGCCAATATTGACATGTTGCTATGATAACGACATACATTTACTGTTGTTACAGGTTTGTTGCAACATGTGTCCTTTGAGGGATATGTCGTCTGTGACTATCACGACTTTCTCCATCTACTGACTGCAATCCTCACACTACCTTCTGCACTCCACAGCTAGATGCTCCGTGGGTGACACATGCAACCACGGACACAACATTGTCCAGGCTGAAGATGACCCTACAGATGGGGATTCCCCATAATGGAACTGACGTGGCAGGTATTGAGACATGCACAACAGCCATATCCACACAAACACTGTTAAAGCAACCTTACTCCAAATGCAGTACAGCAGCACTTACAGTCTGTAGTCAAGTCAGGCACATCCCCCTCCTGTTTGTTGCACTGTTTCAAAAGTGTATGTTGTTAGAGGTACACCCCAATCCATCTGAGATGCTGTTTGCCACACAACAGATCTAGTTCCTTCTCACAGTGGATGAAAAGGGCCAACACCACCATGATGTTGGTAGGTGTTGGAGTGTGTTTCCATACAATTGGCTATGGGAGTGTTAGCACAGCTGTTTCAATTGCAATCAGCTAGGGAAGGGCTGTGATTCTTGCAGAAGCCATCAGCTGATCATGAGTACCATTTACAATACACATGCTGCTGCCTAAGCAAACCAGGTGTAGGTCTCCACGTCCACCAGAGAGGGAGTGGGGGGCACAGACAGAGGCAAATACATGTCAGTGAGGGGTGGGAGGGTAAACCTGAAGCATGTTTGTGTCACATACCTACCAGCACAGGGTATCAAACCCCTGACAACTATGTAGTGGTAGCACAGTTTGATGCAATTATTGGATACACCACATGGGTTACCTCTGTGGAGCACTCAGAACATATATGTGATGGTGAGTGACATCTGCAACAGGGATACAGTAGCTGTACGGTAGGTGACATACACGTGCCTGTCGGCATGAACAGGTGCCAGCGTCAACACAGACACACTCTCACAAGGACGCACACATTGACACATGTGGCAGGGCCAGGTGTACAACTCATCAGTTGTGGAATTGCCACATCACATCACTGTGCAGGTATCCCATGCACCACACAGGTCATACGGGGGCTGTATGGGTGAAGGGTATTGGGAGGTGTCTGACATAAGATAGCATGCTGCAGTATGCCCATGGGGGTTGTAGGGAGTGTGGATGTGAACATCTGCAGCATGCAACACAGACACACAGGTGCCGGTACTGACATGCATGGGTGCATGTCTGCACAGGTGTGTGGTGTTTGACTGCGCCAGATGGCTGCCCAAGGCTAGGCGATGGGTGTACCTTGGCATCAGGCCACATGACGATGGTCTGCATTGTGGCTCAGGGATGCAGTGTCTGTATTTGCCCACACACGTGGGTATTGTATCCCCATCCAGTCACCTGGGTGACTATTGTGTGTAGCCAATGCTGTGCATCACTTGCCATGTCTGTGTTCCTTAGTCTATGACATGGACAGTGTCTGGGATGTGCACACTTTCCACATGCATGTACAGTGACATATGGAACTGTACAAAGCTCACTCTGGAAGCTCCAAATGAGGGCTAAAGAACCACAGATATAAATCCCTTGATGTAAATCCACAGATGTGAATCCAAGGTTAGTTGAAATAACCAGTAATGATTCCAAAATGCGAAATAACTCTTTAATAACGCTTGAAAAATCCAAACAAGTACGTTTTCGAACACCTTCTTCAGCAAAAGACAATTACAACTTGCTAAAAATGCTGGCACTTTATATACAAGGGAACTGATTGTTAAATTGATTAATTAAATAATTAAACAATTTAATTGAATTTCAGTATGCCCTGATAAAAGTTTTAAACACAAAATATTCACTTGAAAGTTTTTACTTGATAGTAATAAAACCAAATAAATAACCAATGTTAAAAACAATCATTGTATTCATAGGAATGTGTGAATATATTTGTATAAAAATTATTTTAAAAACATTTTAAAAGAAATTCCTTTTAACTTGTATATATTAAAATGTTACTATGTTAATGTGTAGTGTATATCACCATCTAGTGGCTAAAAATAATATTGTGGATTATAACTTGGCAGCTCTAAGCTTTAAAACTGGAATGATGGAAAGCATATCATTCATACCAGGTCGTTTGGTAGCATCCAGTGTTATCTGCCAAAATAATTCTCTATACTCAAGTTTGGTTTCCCACATGCCACCCCTGATTTCTTTTGGTATTACCTCTAAAACAAAAAAATTAAAATCTGCATTTTTACAGTACTGGGAATGACGAAATAAAGCATTATGTTCATTACTTTTTTAATTTCATAGTAATGTTCATATATTCTAGATCTAAGCTTCCTTTCTGTTTTCCCTATATAAAATGAATCACAGGAGTGGCATGTGGCTATGTACACTACTCCCTGGGTATTGCAATTAGCAAATTTAGAACTGGAAATTGTCCTATTTCTGCTGGGAATGGAAATAGTAGTGCCTGTTTGAATGTATTGGCATTGAGAACAGGATCCGCACCTAAATGTACCAACTCTGTGTTTTTGACCGTTCATATTTATAGTACCCCCTATTTCAAAAATATTTTTGAGGTTCATATCCTTCCTATATATGAATTGGAGGTGTTGATTTTTGATGTATTCTAGATCAGTGATATTCCTAAACCTATCCCATTCCTGTTTAATTTTGGTTTTTAATACCTTTGCATCACCAGTATAATCCATAACATAGGCCTTTGTAAAATTATTGCTGTTGGTATTAGTTCCATAGGAGTTTTCTTCTGGTTCACTTTGGTTACATAATGGTTTGGAAACATTTTGTCCCAAAATTGGAGCAAATCTCTCCTTCCTTCCTTCTAATACTATCTGGTATATTTCTTCTATAAGGTAGTCTGGATATCCTCTATCTCTGAACATATTCATAACGTATTCACTGTCCCTAATAAAATCTGGATCTTCAGAGGTCATCCTGCTGGTCCTAATGATTTGCCACTTGAAAATATTCCTTTTTTGACCAAAAGGGTGTCCACTAGAAAAATGGAGATAAGAATTGGAAAATGTTGGCTTCCTATATATTTTGGAGGTAAAATGATCATTACATTTACTTATTAAAACATCCAAGTAGACACACTCCTCAAAATCCATAGTATAAGTAAAATCTAAAAACGTGGTTGTGCTTTTTATGTAATCCAAAAATTCAAAAAACTTTTCCACAGTGTCAGTCCAAAAAATGACAATATCGTCAAGAAAACGTTTATAAAAGCTCCAACATTTAACAAATTGACAATTGTTAATATATAATGTCTCCCACCAGGAAAGTATAATATTTGCGTAGGTTGGTGAACATTTTGCCCCCATGGCAACACCCCTTTCTTGCTTAAAAAATTCACCTTGGAAGTGCATAAAATTATTCTTAAGAACCACCTCCATCAGTAAGAGACATGTTCTAAATATGTCTGCTGAAAAATTACCATGTTGGACCATACTTTCCTCAAGCCACTGGAGACCAATTTCGTGTGGAATTGATCCAAATAAATCAATAATATCCAAAGTTATAAATATAACATTCTCAGAATACAAATGAGTTTTTATTTGTCTGAGGAAATCCCAAGAATCTTTCAACACTGTGATACCTTTATTGGATAGTCCCTTCAAATGTACGTCCACATATTTGGCTAAGGGGGTTGTGATAGAACCAGAACAATACCAACAGCAATAATTTTACAAAGGCCTATGTTATGGATTATACTGGTGATGCAAAGGTATTAAAAACCAAAACTAAACAGGAATGGGATAGGTTTAGGAATATCACTGATCTAGAATACATCAAAAATCAACACCTCCAATTCATATATAGGAAGGATATGAACCTCAAAAATATTTTTGAAATAGGGGGTACTATAAATATGAACGGTCAAACACACAGAGTTGGTACATTTAGGTGCGGATCCTGTTCTCAATGCCAATACATTCAAACAGACTCTACTATTTCCATTCCCAGCAGAAATAGGACAATTTCCAGTTCTAAATTTGCTAATTGCAATACCCAGGGAGTAGTGTACATAGCCACATGCCACTCCTGTGATTCATTTTATATAGGGAAAACAGAAAGGAAGCTTAGATCTAGAATATATGAACATTACTATGAAATTAAAAAAAAGTAATGAACATAATGCTTTATTTCGTCATTCCCAGTACTGTAAAAATGCAGATTTTAATTTTTTTGTTTTAGAGGTAATACCAAAAGAAATCAGGGGTGGCATGTGGGAAACCAAACTTGAGTATAGAGAATTATTTTGGCAGATAACACTGGATGCTACCAAACGACCTGGTATGAATGATATGCTTTCCATCATTCCAGTTTTAAAGCTTAGAGCTGCCAAGTTATAATCCACAATATTATTTTTAGCCACTAGATGGTGATATACACTACACATTAACATAGTAACATTTTAATATATACAAGTTAAAAGGAATTTCTTTTAAAATGTTTTAAAATAATTTTTATACAAATATATTCAAACATTCGTATGAATACAATGATTGTTTTTAACATTGGTTATTTATTTGGTTTTATTACTATCAAGTAAAAACTTTCAAGTGAATATTTTGTGTTTAAAACTTTTATCAGGGCATACTGAAATTCAATTAAATTGTTTAATTATTTAATTAATCAATTTAACAATCAGTTCCCTTGTATATAAAGTGCCAGCATTTTTAGCAAGTTGTAATTGTCTTTTGCTGAAGAAGGTGTTCGAAAACGTACTTGTTTGGATTTTTCAAGTGTTATTAAAGAGTTATTTCGCATTTTGGAATCATTACTGGTTATTTCAACTAACCTTGGATTCACATCTGTGGATTTACATCAAGGGATTTATATCTGTGGTTTTTTAGCCCTCATTTGGAGCTTCCAGAGTGAGCTTTGATTGTGTTTTTGGTAACGTGTTGTTCACTCATTTCACATCTCTTTATTTTGGTTATTTGTAAAGGTTTTGAGATGTCAGAAGCACCAGGGGCAGAGAACAATAATGAATCAACCCTTTACGAAAAGGGTGAACTCAGGAAATTTATCGGTCAACTTTCCCAACTTGTGGAGCTCCTTACACCAGCGTGTGCATCCATTGTGTCTCTTGTTTCAGAGCGTTCGTTCTTTAGCCAGCAGCGTTTTCCTGCTAGAGATCCGCCCCCTTGCTTACCATCTAGTGACTTACTTCCTGGTTCAACGGAACGTCCCAGAGGGGAGGTAGCAGGGCCATCGGGTGTACTAAACAATTTAGATGACTTTGATGAGTTTCCTTTACTTCTACGTTCAAACAATGACAATGGTCTTGTCAACAAAGGAACTGCACAAAACGGACATGCTTCCCTTCCAAAGGAACCACGAGAGCAGCGCACTCAGCGTGTGCCTCGTACACAAGGTGACATTAATCAATCTAATACTTCAATTGATTTCAATGCATTTCTGGATAAAAAGTTTTCTATAAATATTTTTGGTTCTAATGCTGAATCTAATCAGACTGACAGCAGAAGTTACAATGAGAACCTTGATGCTTTATATATTTTTATTTAGAAAAATATAAAAGATTAGGATGTGATTCAGCATTTTTACAGGAATGTATAGAAAAGGATATTGTGCCTAAGGGCTTGCGTGTTTGTAAGTACCCTAACAGGGTTGAAGAAGGCTCTGCCTTTCATAAAGAACTTATAAATATATTTGATAAGTGTGGTTTGGATATAACTAGGGCTATCATTACCGAGAATGACAGGGTTAGGACACATTTACTGACCAAAATGAATACTATTAATAATAACATTATTAAAGATCTTATGTATACAGTAGAATCAGGTAGACTTTCCTACAAAAATATTTTTTCCCAGGTTGAGAAAGAATGTATCACCAATATGAAAAGGAAAGCACACAAATTAGATAGGGATACCAAAGCCTATAGATTGGGTACGGCTTACCCCAAATTTAGAACCTACAGTACCTACCGGGGGGACATTGAAGGACACAAAACAATCAATCCAAATATGGATTTTGAGGAAGACCAGGTATTTCCTAATAATGATGGTGAGTTCAACAATGGGGATATCCCTTTAGATTATGTACCCCCTCCCCTTCGCAGGTCCGACAGATTACGCAACCGGTCACCTGTACATTACAACAACCATTACAACCAACACAGGGCCAATTTCAGGAGATAAATCAACACATTCAAGTGAACGGAAATACCCTAGAATACAACCACTATAAGATATTCAATTATAGTTCTTTAGAAATTTCATTGGATTATTTCACATTGTTTGTCAAAGGTTTCAAATTCATTCCCCTCAGGAAGGTCAGTATTTCAAGGGCGGTAGTGGACCTAAAGTTATTTTTAAGAAAACAGAATTTGGGTCTTATGTTTGAGGGAACGGATACTGGTAATAGTTTACATTCCAATACTAATGAAAATTCTAATTTAAGGAAAAGAAGTATTTATAATCCCCCACTCCATCCACAGTTAAGAAATTTTGAAAAAGTGATGGAAAAAGAGATTCGAAATACCATCAGTACACATTATGTGTATTCTAATCTTTCTAAGAAGGAATCTAATTTACTCGAATCTTTGAAAACCAACAAAACTATTAGAATTATGCAACCTGACAAGGGTGGGGGTACAGTGATTATGGACTATATTTCATATGAGTCCAAAATGAAGGAAAATCTACAAAATACTACTAATTACTCTAGAGCCTCCATAAATGAAGTCAATATTTCCAAAGCTAAAATCAATTTAATAATTAACGACTTATTATTGGAAGGTTCCATAGATTTTGAAACTTTCAATTTTTTAGTGAACAAAAATCCAAGAGTTCCTACGGTATTTGGTATTCCCAAGGTTCATAAAGACCAAAATGATCCTCCGTTAAGACTGATTGTCTCTTCTGAAGATTCTATCACAACCCCTTTAGCCAAATATGTGGACGTACATTTGAAGGGACTATCCAATAAAGGTATCACAGTGTTGAAAGATTCTTGGGATTTCCTCAGACAAATAAAAACTCATTTGTATTCTGAGAATGTTATATTTATAACTTTGGATATTATTGATTTATTTGGATCAATTCCACACGATATTGGTCTCCAGTGGCTTGGGGAAAGTATGGTCCAACATGGTAATTTTTCAACAGACATATTTAGAACATGTCTCTTACTGATGGAGGTGGTTCTTAAGAATAATTTGATGTACTTCCAAGGTGAATTTTTTAAGCAAGAAAGGGGTGTTGCCATGGGGGCAAAATGTTCACCAACCTACGCAAATATTATACTTTCCTGGTGGGAGACATTATATATTAACAATTGTCAATTTGTTAAATGTTGGAGCTTTTATAAACATTTTCTTGACGATATTGTCATTTTTTTGGACTGACACTGTGGAAAAGTTTTTTGAATTTTTGGATTACATCAAAAGCACAACCACATTTTTAGATTTTACTTATACTATAGATTTTGAGGAGTGTGTCTACTTGGATGTTTTAATAAGTAAATGTAATGATCATTTTACCTCCAAAATATATAGGAAGCCAACATTTTCCAATTCTTATCTCCATTTTTCTAGTGGGCACCCTTTTGGTCAAAAAAGGAATATTTTCAAGGGGCAAATCATTAGGACCAGCAGGATGACCTCTGAAGATCCAGATTTTATTAGGGACAGTGAATACATTATGAATATGTTCAGAGATAGAGGATATCCAGACTACCTTATAGAAGAAATATACCAGATAGTATTAGAAGGAAGGAAGGGGAGATTTGCTCCAATTTTGGGACAAGATGTTTCCAAACCATTATGTAACCAAAGTGAACCAGAAGAAAACTCCTATGGAACTAATACCAACAGCAATAATTTTACAAAGGCCTATGTTATGGATTATACTGGTGATGCAAAGGTATTAAAAACCAAAATTAAACAGGAATGGGATAGGTTTAGGAATATCACTGATCTAGAATACATCAAAAATCAACACCTCCAATTCATATATAGGAAGGATATGAACCTCAAAAATATTTTTGAAATAGGGGGTACTATAAATATGAACGGTCAAACACACAGAGTTGGTACATTTAGGTGCGGATCCTGTTCTCAATGCCAATACATTCAAACAGGCACTACTATTTCCATTCCCAGCAGAAATAGGACAATTTCCAGTTCTAAATTTGCTAATTGCAATACCCAGGGAGTAGTGTACATAGCCACATGCCACTCCTGTGATTCATTTTATATAGGGAAAACAGAAAGGAAGCTTAGATCTAGAATATATGAACATTACTATGAAATTAAAAAAAGTAATGAACATAATGCTTTATTTCGTCATTCCCAGTACTGTAAAAATGCAGATTTTATTTTTTTTGTTTTAGAGGTAATACCAAAAGAAATCAGGGGTGGCATGTGGGAAACCAAACTTGAGTATAGAGAATTATTTTGGCAGATAACACTGGATGCTACCAAACGACCTGGTATGAATGATATGCTTTCCATCATTCCAGTTTTAAAGCTTAGAGCTGCCAAGTTATAATCCACAATATTATTTTTAGCCACTAGATGGTGATATACACTACACATTAACATAGTAACATTTTAATATATACAAGTTAAAAGGAATTTCTTTTAAAATGTTTTTAAAATAATTTTTATACAAATATATTCAAACATTCCTATGAATACAATGATTGTTTTTAACATTGGTTATTTATTTGGTTTTATTACTATCAAGTAAAAACTTTCAAGTGAATATTTTGTGTTTAAAACTTTTATCAGGGCATACTGAAATTCAATTAAATTGTTTAATTATTTAATTAATCAATTTAACAATCAGTTCCCTTGTATATAAAGTGCCAGCATTTTTAGCAAGTTGTAATTGTCTTTTGCTGAAGAAGGTGTTCGAAAACGTACTTGTTTGGATTTTTCAAGCGTTATTAAAGAGTTATTTCACATTTTGGAATCATTACTGGTTATTTCAACTAACCTTGGATTCACATCTGTGGATTTACATCAAGGGATTTATATCTGTGGTTCTTTAGCCCTCATTTGGAGCTTCCAGAGTGAGCTTTGATTGTGTTTTTGGTAATGTGTTGTTCACTCACTTCACATCTTTTTATTTTGGACATATGGAACTGTACCTGGGGTGTCCAGCCCGTGTTGTGAACACAGATTATCATCAGGTGTGCCAGTCCTGCCCACCTGTGGAGGGAACTGGTAATGGCCAGCAGCTTTACCCTGCACCTACATTGAGAGCATGCTATCAGCATTCCCTGGTGTCAGTGGCATCTGTCCATACAAGGCATGTTGTCAGGCATAGTATGTCTGTTGTGGGTCACATGTGATGGCACCACAGGTGGTGCAGGTGTCCATTGGGGAACATGGGGTAGGTGCACTGTCTACACATATGTGCATATTGGACAGATGGACAGGGTGACATGCCCTCTGTAGCCCACTGCTGTCACTCCATAGTTACTATCAGTGGCCAATATGCAGTGTACTACCCACATATTGGCTGTTACCTAGGCATGTGTGTGTATGTATGACACATGGGTTGAGAGTGTGCTCTGGGTAATACTGGGGTTGCTAACTGTGATTGCCTGGCCTTGATGTCACATGTCTGGGTAGGGCTTTGCATCCCAGCCTCTCAGCCATATCACATCTGTTATACCTGTATGGTGGACATTGTGATATATCGTATGGCCACCATATAAGAAATTTGCAAAACCCACTCCACATTGGCCACAGGTGTTACACAGTCACAACCACCTCTACACAGGATACGGGTAACAAACACACATGCATACCTGTCATGTTTGGGAGTAGAACCCCAACCTAACTAGTTTATTACACTACAGCACTATGCAGTTTTAGTACGTGCCACAGATATTACTGGAATAGTTCTCCCCCAAAAGTGTATTTCACAATGACTGACATCAGCAGGATTGCCAAAGTAGGGCATTTGAAATTGACTGTGAGAGACTAGCCTAAAATGCATTGCTCCCTACACAGACAGTGACACACACAAAACGCCCAGAACTGCCATGTGTGGCGATGGAACCCTACCATGGTTCTAATTCACACTACAGCAGTACCCAGTTGCAGGACATGCTACAGAGATTACTGGTCTACAACCTTCCCAGAGGTGTATTTCTAGGTGCGTGACATCAGCAGCCTTGCCAAAGTTGGGTATGTAAAATGTAAGGGGTGTGAGTACCCTAAAAGCATTGCTCTCTATACAGTCAGACATGCACACATACACACAAACACACACACAGTTGGCAGGTGTAGGGTTAGAACTCCCACCTAACTCCTTTATCACACTATGGCCATACACGGTTACAGGCCATGCTATGGAGATTACTGGGCTACAATTGTCCTAGAAGTGTATTTCTAGGTGTGTGACGTCAGCAGCCTTGCCGAAGATGGGTATTTGAATTGTAAGGGGTGTGAGTAGCCTAAAAGGCATTGCTCTCTACACAGTCAGACATGCACACAAACACAGACTCACACTCACACTTGTCAGGTTTGGGGTTGGAACTCCTACCTAACTAGTTTATCACACTGCAGTGGTATGCAGTTACAGGATGCACTACAGAGACTACTGGGCTACAGCCTTCCCAGTGATGTATTTCTAGGTGGGTGACATCAGCAGGCTTGCCAAAGTTGGGTATGTGAAATGTAAGGGGTGTGAGTACCCTAAAAGCATTGCTCTCTAAACAGTCAGACATGCACACATACACACACACAGCTGGCAGGTCTAGGGTTAGAAAACCAACCTAACTCCTTTATCATACTATGGCCATATACTGTTACAGGACACGCTATGGAGTTTAGTGGGCTACAATTGTCCCAGAGGTGTATTTTTAGGTGCGTGACATCAGCAGCCTTTACAAAGGTGGGTATTTGAATTGTAAGGGGTTTGAGTAGCCTAGAAAGCATTTCTCTCTACACAGACAGACATGCACACAAACACAGACACACACTCACAGTTGCCAGGTTTGGGGTTGGAACTCCTACCTAACTAGTTTATCACACTACAGAGGTATGCAGTTACAGAATGTGCTACAGAAATTACTGGGCTAAAGCATTCCCAGAGGTGTATTTCTAGGTGGGTGACATCAGCAGCTTTGTCAAAGCTGGGTATGTGAAATGTAAGGGGTGTGAGTACCCTAAAAACATTGCTCTCTATACAGTCAGACATGCATGCATACACACACACATGGTTGGCAGGTCTGAGGTTAGAACACCCACCTAGCTCCTTTATCACACTATGGCCATACGCTGTTACATGACATGCTACAGAGATTACTGGGCTACAATAATCACAGAGGTGTATTTCTAGGTGCGTGACATTAGCAGCCTTTCCAAAGTGGGTATTTGAATTGTAAGGGGTGTGAGTAGCCTAAAAGGCATTGCTCTCTACACAGTCAGACATGCACACAAACACAGACACACACAGTTGCCAGATTTCATAGATTCATTGATCAGTACTAGGCTAACTGCCCTTGTGAGCCATTTTAAGCCTAGCCAATTATCCCTTGGGAGACTCGAACCCTGCACCTTGTGTTTGTAAGGCAAACACCTTAACCATTAGGCCACCCTCCCAACCCCTGGGTTGGGAGTTTGGGGTTGGAACTCTTACCTAACTAGTTTATCACGCTACAGTGGTACACAGTTATGGGATGCACTACAGAAATTACCAGGCTACAGCCTTCTCAGAGGTGTATTTCTAGGTGGGTGACATCAGCAGCTTTGTCAAAGCTGGGTATTTGAAATGTAAGGGGTGTGAGTACCCTAAAAGCATTGCTCTTTACACAGTCAGACATGATCGCATATACACACACAGTTGCCAGGTCTGGGGTTAGAACTTCCGCCTAACTCTTTTATCACACTATTGCCATACACTGCTACAGGATGTGCTACAGAGATCACTGGGCTACAATCATCCCAGAGGTGCATTTCTAGGTGCGTGGCATCAGCAGCCTTGCCAAAGGTGGGTATTTGAATTCTAAGGGGTGTGAATAGCCTAAAAGGCATTGCTCTCTACACAGTGAGACATGCACACAAACACAGACACATACTCACACACACAGTTGCCAGGTTTGGGGTGGAAACTCCTACCTAACTAGTTTATCAGACTACAGCGGTAAGCAGTTTCGGGATGTGCTACAGAGATTACTGGGCTACAGCCTTCCCAGAGGTGTATTTGTAGGTGGGTGACATCAGCAGCCTTGCCAAAGTTGGGTATGTGAATTTTAAGGGATGTGAGTGACCTAAAAGGCATAGCTCTCTACACAGTCAGTGACGGACAGACACGCACACATACACACACACAGACTCACATACACACACACAGTTGCCAGATCTGGGGTTTGACTTCCTACCTAACTACATTATCACACTACAGTAGTACGCAGTTACAGCAAGCGCTACAGAGATTACTGGGCTGCAGCCTTCCCAAGGGAGTATTTCTAGGTGGGTGACATCAGCAGCCTTGCCGAAGGTGGGTATGTGAATTGTAAGGGGTGTGAGTAGCCTAAAAGGCATTGTTCTCTACATAGTCAGTGAGAGACAGACACGCTAGTGCCTCTTTACTCATCCCTCATCAGGCCTATAATTGAGTACAATGCCCCTTTTGGGATGTACCTTACCAGACACCTGCAGCAACTGGAAAGACCCCAAAAGTACCTCACCAAGAGGATCAAAGGGCTCAAACAGATGCCATATGCTGCCCAGTTAAAGACACTCCAGCTCTACTCAGTGGCATACCGCCTGCTCAGAGGTGATCTGTGCCTGACATCTAAAGCCATGTCCAACCCGGAATTAATGGACATGCTGCACCTCAGAAAATCCAAATCCCATCGAGCTACGCACTCGAGAGACCTGAACCTCAGCACTGAAATAAATAGGACATGCTGGAGGGACAGATTCATAACCCAGAGGCTCCCTTCACTCTGGAATAAAATCCCAGTCCAGGTTAGACAGAGTCCCTCATTGACTCTTTTCAAGAGGAATCTTGATGAGTGGATGGGAGATCATAGGTTTACCCCCGGGTATCACTTCTGTGTCACTATTAGACAGAGGCACTGTATACTAACCTCGAAAAAGGGCATAGCAAAATTCATTTAAAATGGGTAGCGAAAGCCAAGCACACTCCGGCTAGGCTTATAAATGCCCTATGGCAGATAGCCTAGTATGAACCTATGAACACACACAAACACTGACACGCACTCACAGTTGCCATGTCTGGGGCTAGAACTCCTACCTAAGTAGTTTATCACACTACAGCAGTAAGCAGTTATGGGACACGCCACAGAGATTACTGGGCTACAACTCTCCCAAAGGTGTATTTCACATTGGATAACCTCAGCAGGCTTGTCAGGATAGTGTTATGGGGTGGGTGGTGTGTGCATGGCCCATAACCCATTCATGTCCTGGTGACACGCCACATGCTGCCACACATAGGGTCATATGTCACAGGCACGTGTATACAGCTACTAGATGACTACGTCCTTGTACAGCCATGTTGCACAGCTGGCACATGGACCACATAGTCTGTGGTGCTGACAGGTACTGGTCGCTAGTAACTACAGTGAGTGCCATCTGCACCTGATATGTTTGGGGCCCTTTGGCTGTGTGCTGGGTGGGACAGGCGTGGATGGCTCCTTGTCATGGTCACCCTCTTCCACACATCTATATCCATCTACCTTTGGCTTATTATGGTGTGATGTCCTTACATATATGTCTGTATTCCTATCCACTGTGTGTGCAAGGCATGAGTGGTGCATACTGACATGTGTCTGCACTAACAACTGCAACCGCTGGATGTGTCTGGTCCACTGGTGTTTGCATACATGGCCTTCATGTGTTTAAGTGTGTGAGCATGCCCAGTATGACCTTTCAGTATGCTGATGACTAACATTGCCTTAATTTCTCTGTGTGTGTGAGCATGCCCAGTAAGGCCATCTGTTTTGCATGTGTGGATCATATCCGGTGGTTTGTACTGCACTGCTGACCTTTGTGTTGTACACCGACAGGTAGCATGCTGTGTCTGCAGGGTATCCATCAATCATTTGGCATTGACTGTTGCAACATGTCTGCATAGCAGGGGGATCACCTGACTTTTTCTATGTTTCTACACAGGATTGGGGGGGGGCCTGACTGTTACTATATTTCTATGTAGGATGGGGGGGGGGCACACCTGACACTTGTACACATTTTCTAGGACTGTACTGGTATGTCCTGTAGTCCATTTCAGTCAGTAGTCTTACCTATCGTGCTGGCTATCTTTTGATTACATACACATTAGTTTCTGACTTCCTAGCCATCACAACTGACATCCCACTACCTGGCCTGCTGTAGTCTGTCTGTGTAGGCCTGGGGGGTGGTTACCCATACCCCTCATTCAGAGACCATAGTACGGCATTTGTTTGTGTTTGTCTACACCTGTCCTGCTGGCTGTGACTGTTGTTGGGTATGTGAACCCCCCTCCTGACTGCCATGTGTAAGTCCCTTATCTTGTAAGTGTCCCAGTATTGAGGGTGGTGCTCCAGGGCTGCCTATGTCGGATGCACATAGTACACTTCCTACGCATGGTTAGGCACAGGTAGTGTAATGTTTAGCATCCCTTTTACTGTATGTGAGAATCAGAGAGAGGTGCTATTCCCTGGGTCCCTCCCATGTCAGAGTATGTGCTATGCATTGTCTCTTTGCCCAGGCCAGGGCAAACTAGGCACGCCTCCTTCTGCCTACTGGGGCAGGCTCAGGTTGTTCCTCCTCCGGGTCACTCTGTGCCTGTGCAGGCCTTGGCATTGGTGGGGGGCTGTGTGGTCCTGCCCCTTCCTGCTCCTCCTGCAGCTGTTTCCACAGGATCATATTGTGTAGCATGGCACATACAAGGACTATTTGGGTGCATGTAGTTGGTGAGTACTGCAAGGCTCCACCGGATGTGTCCAGGCACTGGAACCTTGACTTGAGCATCCCAAACACATGCTCTATTATGACTCTTGTTTGTGTGTGTGTCTCATTATGGAGTTCTTGTTTGGGTGTGTGTGCGTTTCTGATGGGTGTCATCAGCCACGGCTCCAGTGCGTATCCAGCATCCCCCACTAGGTGACCGTGTGGGATGTCCCCATTGGCAAATTTCTGGTACAGCTGTGTCAGATGCCAGATGTGGGAATCGTGATAACTTCCAGGGCAGCCAGCACAAACATTCAGTATTATGCCCTGGGCATCGCACACAACCTGGCAGTTGATGGAGGGGAAGCCCTTGTGGTTGATGTAGACCCTACCCTGCTCACCAGGTGGTGCTTTGATGCGTATGTGTGTGCAGTCTATTGTATCCACTACCTCAGGGTATTCTGCTATTTGGAGGAAGAGATGCATATTGCTGGCCAATGCCTCACGGGTGAGGGGGAAATATACGTGCTCACCGACATGTGCTGCCATGGTATCCAGGAACTGGTGGAGTACCCTGGATGCTGATTCATGTGAAATCCCCATCATATCCCCAGTTGGCCTTTAAAAGGTACCTGTAGCTAGTATTCTTAGGCCTACACATACCTTCTTTTCCACTGGGATGGGTTCCCCTCTTTTAGATGTGTGTGTCAGGTGTGGCCGGCACAGCTCAACAATTTGCTGTGAGAGGTCCTTGTCCACCCTATAGCGCTCCACTGTCTCCAGCTCATGTAGCCCTTGGTAGGTTACCCTGGGTCTGTACACTCTTCTCCGTCTCCTCACTGTGGGTTGGTCAGCAGCATTCACATCTCCACCACCCTCAGCCTCTTCCACAAGTTGTATGACAGCTATTGCAGCCACTAAAATTTTGCTGTTGTGAGTGTTAAAAGTTCCCCGCTTGTTTACACTGGTGGTGTAGGGTGTGGAAAAAAACAGAGGGGTAGGTGTCTGCATAGTTTGTAGTGGCGTTTTGGGCTGGGCTGGTCTGCTGCCTGTGTAATTGGCTGGTTCCTATACATTTCACCTGGCAGCGAACCTAGTACCCCTTGATTACCTTCCTACTGCTGCTTTCCCTTCCCATTGCCCTTCTGTTTCAGCCCGGGGGCACACCGTGAAGTTGATGTACTCCAATGTGCATACTGTTGCTATTTACTGGTTTCACTTCCTTTATCTTCCTGTAGATCCCGGTGCATGGCGCGCACACCCACTTACACTTTGTCATACGTGCTAGGCAGATTTAGACACACCCCCTGGCTTCACTGTGCTAAGCTTGGTGCAACCCTGAGCCACAGGGCTCAAATCCGCTAACAGTATGCCTGACACACCCACCCATGATGTCATCTACCTCCTAGTCTTGCACTCACCTATTCATACTCTTACACTGTTGGGACCTGCCTCACACGCTGGTGGAAATGGTATTCACTATCCTTCCCCTCATTTGCATAGGATTGCCTACTAATGCATAGTTACATGTGTCACACTGCACCTACCCCCTTAGAAACCACTATTCACTTGCCAGGTTGTCTTTTCCCTGCCATTGACTTGCATGGCAGTATACTGATTTTAGTTGGAATGCTTGCTTTGGGTTTATTTTCTTCTTTTCCCACCGATCCAGTTTGCGCGCCACTGCCCTATGCTTAACCAGCCGTGATCGGCGGTAATAATATAAAAGTTGTATTTTGGACGTTTTGCTTTGTTTGCAATGCCAATAGCCTTATACTTGGCCATTGGCATGCTTCCTCAATGATCATCATCATCATCTTCTTTCAGCTGTTCCTGTTAGGGGTCGCCACAGCGGATCATATGTTTCCATTTCTTCCTGTCCTCTGCATCTTGCTCTGTCACACCAACCACCTGCATGTCCTTTCTCACCACATCCATAAACCTTATCTTAGGCCTTCCTCTTTCTCTGTTACCTGGTAGCTTCATCCTTAGTATCTTTTTCCCAATATACTCAGCATCCCTCCTCAGCACATGCCCAAACCAGCGTAATCTTGCCTCTCTGGCTTTGTCTCCAAACCTTCCAACCTGTGCTGACCCTCTAGTATACTTATTCCTAATCCTGTCCACCCTCGTCACACCCAGTGCAAATCTTAACATCTTTAACTCTGCCACATCCAGCTCTAACTCCTGACTGTTTGTCAGTGCCACTGTCTCCAACCCATATAACATAGCTGGTCTCACTACCCTCTTGTAGACCTTCCCTTTCACTCTTACTGGTACTTGTCTGTCACAAATCACTCCTGACACTCTCCTCCACCCAATCTATCCTGCCTGTACTCTCTTCTTCACCTCTCTTCCACACTCATCATTACCCTGAACTATTGATACCAAGTATTTAAAGTCATCCAACTTCGCCACCTCTACTCCTTGCATCCTCACCATTCCTCTATCCTACCTCTCATTCACACACATATATTCTGTCTTAATCCTGCTGACCTTCATTCCTCTTCTCTCTAGAGCATATCTCCATCTCTCCAGGGTCTCCTCCACCTGTTCCCTATGCTCACTACAGATCACAAAGTCATCTGCAAACATCATAGTCCACGGGGACTCCTGTCTGATCTCATCTATCAACTTGTCCATCACCATTGCAAATAAGAAAGGGCTCAGAGCTGATCCTTGATGTAATCCCACCTCCACCTTAAATGCATCCATCACTTCAACTGTAGACCTCACCGCTGTCACACTATCCTGTACCACTCTTACATACTTCTCTGACATTCCTGACTTCCTCATACAATACCACCACTCCTCTCTAGGCACCCTGTCATATGCTTTCTCTAAGTCTACAAAAACACAATGCAACTCCTTCTGACCTCTGTACTTCTCCATCAACACTGTCAGAGCAAACATCGCATCTGTAGTGCTCTTTCCCAGCATGAAACCATACTGCTGATCACTAATCATCACGTCCCTTCTTAACCTAGCTTCCACTATTCTTTTCCATAACTTCATGCTGTGACTGATCAGTTTAATACCTCTGTAGTTACTACAGCTCTGCACATCACCCTTATTCTTAAAAATTGGTACCAAAACACTTTTTCTCCATTCCTCAGGCATCCTCTCACTTTCCAAGATTTCATTAAAAAATCTGGTTAGAAACTCCACTGCCATTTCACCTAAACATCTCCATGCTTCCAGAGGTATGCCGCCTTAATTTGGTGCTGTCATGTCCCTGTTTTGGATTTTGCAGATCCATACTCGGTTACTAACCGAGTACATTTCTGCATATTACGCTAGTCCTGCACTCCCTAATTCCAGCTTCCTGGATGGCAGATTTACCTAATTTGCATGATTTTCACCTGCAAATGGGGTAATTTGCATATGGGGGCTGGGAACGTGCAGCACTAGTTCTAGAGAGCTCGCACATTCAAACAGACATGTACGTGGATTGCTCGGCCGCCATATTGGCAAAATTATCTCTTACACTAATCATGCACACCGTGTAAGCTTTTGTGAATTCGGGGGTTTATCTTTAATCCGGTCTCGTATCAGTGACTTTTTGTGACTTTTTCTTAATATTCCATTCATTGCAAGCATGCTCACTGTACAGTAATACTTGCCTGCATTGCTGTTAACCATGTCCATGTAAAATGGGTAAGACCCACATAAATGTCTCAATCACATAAATGTCTCAATCCAAAAAAAAAAAAAAAAAAAGGACAAATAAGCGTCAAAGGTCTTTAATCTCAACCACACCAATTTAAGTTGTTTAGCACATTTATATATCCAAAGAAGTACTGAGAAGGAATTTTATGAGCCCCACAATACTGATATGTACTAAATACATACATTTTCAAAAGGTTGTCTCTCCTATGGTACTCTTCCTTATGTTATCAAAACCTTGATGTCAGAGACCAAGAAATAAAAGATAGACAGGTTGAATGATACAATAAATAAGCAAATCAAACAGTTTTATCCAAGTAAGTTTTTTCTTATGTTAAAATGACTATATGGCTGCACAAAGTATAATCTATCTTCACCTACACAATGCCTGTAAATTGAATGCCCTAGTTGTATGGGAAGAAGTTGTCAATGAAGGCAAAAATGTCTACTGTGGAAAGAAAATCATTCTACCTTGCACAACTTATAAGTAAGGGCATAGTACCCAGGTCCATGGAGGTCATTGCTCCACTGTACTCGGCTCTTATCTAATCAGTCATTGAGTACAATGCACTTTTCAGCATGTACTTGACCAGGTACTTGAAACAGCCTGAGAATCCACAGAGGTTCTTCACAAAAAGAATAGAGAGTAAGTAATAAGTCCAATGTGGACCATCTCAAAGCCCTGTCTTGTAGTCAGTCTCCTATAGCCTCTTGCAATGTGATCTATGTCTAGCCTACAATGTATCCTATGATGCCATGGATTTGTTGCATATATGCAAAGCAAATGGTATCAGCAATCCCCATTATAAGGACTTAAACCTCATCCTCAACATAATCAAGACATGCCAGGACAGCTATGTGTCTCAAAGATCACCCCTTCTCTGGAGCAAGATTTATATCCATGTGAAGAAAAGCTCATCTCAAACCATATTAACAAGTAACTTGAACCAGTGGGCAGGAAACTGCAAATTTACTCCTGGTTTGGCACCTATGTCCTTAATGGGCAGGGGCAGCCTGAGAACGCTTGATGTGTACAAGCTTATATCATAACTTGTAAAATTCCTTTGTGCATTGACATGTCAGCAATATTTTGCTAAGATTGGGTAAGCTTGGCTAGGCTTAAAATGGATCTTAGGTTAATAGCCTAGTACCTACTTATGAAACTATGAACCTATGAACAAAGTAATTAATACCTTACATTCTTTTCTTCCTTCTGAGCACCCAGAAGGGTAACTCTCATCATTAAGATTGGTAGAAAGACATTAGTTTAACTGCTGTTTCAGTAGGTAGCACTCTTCATCAGGATGTTACCCTCCCTCTTTATTACACACTGCTGTGTCATTACTTCATTTATGACTTCACTGACTACTTGGGATTAGAAGTCTTAACTTTCAGGCCTACACCTGGGCATAATACCAGCCATTCTACATTGTCCTTTTATATGCCAGGAAATTGTCACTACTTGTCAGAGCTGAATGACTGGCTGAGGAGGGAAAACTTTGTAGATAAAGGTCATTCTTCCCTAAATGAGTATTGCTTTGGGACTTCTGCTCTGCCTGTTTGTCTATTAATGACACCATTGTATATAGTTTGTATTAAGTTCCTATTTTCTCACAATCAAGTTCACTATTCCAAGACCTGAACTTATGAGTCTTGAAATTTAAAACTTTTTCCAAAAAACTTAGGTGAGAAAATAATAAAGAAATGAGTGGTTCTTTAGCTTGTATTATATACAGATCATGCATGCAAGTATTTTATGGGGACACAAAGCTACATAACTGTATAAACTGAACAGTTATTGCTCTCCTGCAATTGGCAACTTTGTTTTTTCATAAGCAGATGACCAATCACAGACCTGTGCTGAGCATACTTGAGATACTTACCATAACATAGATCACTGATTCCATTCATGTCTTCTCACGCAATGTTACAACTGCCTCATATACACAGACAACCCTCTCTTCCTCCCAACAAATTCCAACACATGTGAGAGATGCAACCATATAGCCAAACTGGAGGCTAAGCTCTGTCAACTCAGTACTGGCATAACCCGTCAGGAGGAGAAGGAAACCACACTCACTACAATTCCAGTCTCACATAGACCTACCACGACAGCAAACCAAACACATAATCACACAAAAACATACTCAGAGGCTCTAAATAAAGATCTGCCTAAGCAGCAGAGACCTCCAAAGCAGACACCCAAGCAACCGCTACCCCAAAACAAAACACGTGCAACACATATCTCACAAAGCCAGTGTGCCGAACAGTCACAGCCCTTAAGACTAAACAACACACCTGATACACTTGTAATAGGTGACTCTATCGTCAGGCACACTGACGTCCCGCTCACCAGGCTGAACAAGGAGAGGGTCATGGTGAGCAGCCTGTCAGGTGCTAGGATCTGCCACATAACACAAGCACTCAGGTCACTCCAAGGCAAGTACAAATATGACTCAGTCATTGTCCATGCTGGTGTGAATGACCTGAGACGTACCTCCCTGGACTACATGAAAAGAGACATAAAGGAGCTCTCTGAGCATGTAGCCCAGGCCGGTATGACCCTGACCTTGAGTAGCATCTTACCCTCACCAAGAATGATGCCACAATATGAAGACAAGATGATCAATTTCAACAATTGGCTTAAGTACTGGTGTCATTCAAAGGGGATCCAATGCCTGTCAGCTTGGGATGATATGCTCGACAAGCCACGATGCTTCGCTAGGGACGGCTTGCACCTGTCACCCCTGGGCTTTCGGATATTGGCAAAGGCTCTTGCCACCCCATAGTGCCTTTTTAGGCAAGGCTCAAAAGACAAACCCACCTCCATAGGTATCACAAGGGATAAGAAACTAAGAGTAATGCTACTCAATGCCAGAAGTCTAAACCTCAAGATGCATGCACTGAAAACTCTCCTTAGCATGGAGAACATCGATATCTGTGCAGTAACAGAAACCTGGTTCACGGCTCCCGAGAGCACCCCAGCACTACCAGATTATACCTCATACCATGCTTTTCGGCCCCAAAACTTGGACCGAACCACAAAAGGAGGGGGAGTATCGATATTCATCAAAGATACCCACACCTCCAGGTTGGTGGCAAAGCACGAAGCATCAGAGACTATCCATGTGCAACTAACAGTGGGTAAAACTGCCTTCCAGTTTATAGCCTGCTACAGACCACCCTCCCAAACCCAGGAACCCCACTTGGCCTTTTTGAGAACACTGGAAAATATGAAGGTCTCTCCAAACACCATTATATTGGGCGACTTCAACTACCCAAACATAGACTGGGAGCATTACTCTAGCTCCAACACCCTAGCCCAAAGGTTCCTAGAATTTATAAACTCAAATGCTATGGAACAACTTTTTACCACTCCCACAAGAGGGGAAAACATACTGGACCTGATCATCACCAACATGGGGACTCTATGCTCCAGACCAGAAGTGTATCACTCACTGGTAAGATCAGACCATAAACTAATCTCACTGGATATTCACATCCCGACCTCACCCCCTGCCCAGAAAACCACAGTGAAAAACTTCTCTAAAGCAAATTTCACACTCCTCAAAACTGAGGTGGAATCCTTCAAAGCCCCCGGGCCTGTGTAAAATACGGCCCAGACCGCAGAATCCTTTATAAATGCATTCTAGGAACACCTTCAGGAATGCATGGATCATGCAATCCCAAATAAAACCAAGACCCAATCCTCCAAAGGCAGACGTCCTGTCTGGTGGACCCCAGCCATAAACAAACTATACAATAGAAGGAGGAAGCTACTAAATGATAGAGCAAAATCCCAAAAAGGGAAGGCATCACTGATCAGTATTAGCAAAAAACTACGGGCACTCATAAAATTGTCTAAGGCCATCTTCGAGAGAAAAATTGCACAGGACACTAAGGATAATCACAAGGCTTTCTTTAGTTATGTTAGGAACCTGGGTGGTAATTCCCAGATATGCTCAGAATTAGTCCAAAATGACAAAAAATACACTGAACCCACAGACATTGCCAACATCCTAGCTGACAGGTTCAGCGCAAACTCCTCCCCACCAAAGGGCAAATATCTATCCCAGCAGAGTGCTGTCCCCCTGACATCTCAGATGCTCAGGTAAGAGCCGCCCTCTCCAAAGCAAAAAACACAGCATCAATGAGACCAGACGGTGTCCCGGGCTGCATCCTATATGAACTCCAAGAAGAGCTAAACCCAAACATGAAACTACTGTTCAATCTCAGCCTTACTACAGGATATGTGCCCAAAGAGTGGCGTACAGCAACAGTGGTCCCTCTCCATAAAGGTGGTGCCTCAATGGATCCTGGAAACTATCGCCCCATAAGCCTGACTAGCTTGGTCTGCAAAGCTATGGAAAGGGTCATCATGGACCTCATAAATAAAGATACTGGGGACCTACAGACCACTGGATCCTACCCAGTTTGGCTTTGTTAAGGGCAGATCCTGCCTCTTAAACCTGGTTGATTTCTTTGAAACAGTCACCAAGGCCATTGACGAGGGGAAGGTGGTCCACACAGCCTACCTGGACCTCGCAAAAGCCTACGATACAATACCCCACTCGGGCATTATAGATAAGCTCACCAGCTTAAATATAAACCCCTATGTCACTAGATGGATTGCAAACTGGCTCAAGGACAGAACCCACATGTTTAGAATTGCTGGAGCCATGTCAAACTCCAAACCAGTTACAAGTGGTGTCCCACAAGGCTCAGTCCTGGGACCTCTCTTGTTCGGTATATATTTCTCAGAGGTACAGGCCAACACGGAAGGACTGTGGCTGACCAAGTCCGCAGATGACTGCAAACTGGGTGACATAATTGACTCTCCAGCTGACACAAGCATCCTCCAAAAGGGCCTCATAGAAACAGACAACTGGTGCCAGAGCCATGGCCTCAAGCTAAATGCCAAAAAGTGTATAGTCATCCCCTTTGGCAAAAACAAAGTGCCCACAAATTACCACATAGGTGGTAATCCATTAAGTACAGAAGAAGTAATTAGGGACCTGGGGACCAAAGTTGATAGCAATCTCTCATTTGACAACCACGTGGCCAAAGTGGTTAGAAAAACATTTTATATAGCCCACCTAATCATGAAGGGATTCACATCTAGATCAGGGGAGGTCATCGTGCCTCTTTACTCATCCCTCATCAGGCCCATAATTGAGTACAATGCCCCTTTTGGGATGTACCTTACCAGACACCTGCAGCAACTGGAAAGACCCCAAAAGTACCTCACCAAGAGGATCAAAGGGCTCAAACAGATGCCATATGCTGCCCGGTTAAAGAAACTCTAGCTCTACTCAGTGGCATACCGCCTGTTCAGAGGTGATCTGTGCCTGACGTATAAAGCCACGTCCAACCCGGAATTAATGGACATGCTGCACCTCAGAAAATCCAAATCCCATCGAGCTACGCGCTCGAGAGACTTGAACCTCAGCACTGAAATAAATAGGACATGCTGGAGGGACAGATTCATAACCCAGAGGCTCCCTTCACTCTGGAATAAAATCCCAGTCCAGGTTAGGCAGAGTCCCTCATTGACTCTCTTCAAGAGGAATCTTGATGAGTGGATGGGAGATCGTAGGTTTACCCCGGGTATCACTTCTGTGTCACTGTTAGACAGAGGCACAGTATACTAACCTCGAAAAAGGGCATAGCAAAATAAATTTAAAATGGGTGACGAAAGCCAAACACATTCTGGCTAGGCTTATAAATGCCCTAGGGCAGATAGCCTAGTATGAACCTATGAACATGCACTTTTAGATAATTAACTCCATATATGCCTCCATGGTGACTTACTTCTTTGGAGTACTATCCCTTTAAGGGGATAGTCCACTGGCTTACGGTTCTATTACAGTCCGTAATGTTTCTTGACAGGCAACTTAATGGACATATTCGTTCAGGTGAAAGGGCCCCAAAGATTTATAAACAAGAAAATTAAAGGTCTTAAAACCTTCAACTATCTTTAAAGATTAGCATGACTCTATTCTCAGTACCCTACAGGTTGGCCCAAGATGACCTGCGTCTAGCTTTTCAAGACAAGAAAGACACACATTTATTTGACCTCCTATTTTTTTGTAATACCAGTACCTCTACAAACATCCATACTAGAGACCTAAATTTATACCTGAACATAAACAAGACTTGCTGGAGAAATAGGTTCCTAACACAGCATATTCTTAGCCTATGGAATAAGTTGCCACAACATATCAAACAAAATACTACTTTAGCTACCTTTAAGATGAGTCTTGATGGCTGGATAGCACAAATTTATACCAGAATTATCATAATGTACAGCCCTGTTCAATTTGGGAGGTTAGTGGTAATCGATGCTTGACAGGAGAATCAAGAACATTTAAGTTTGTCTTCTTGAAAGTACATATCACTAGACATCTTACATTCCCTGTGATCAATCACCTAGTATTATTCCTATGTTCCCATGTTTCTAAATAAAAAAATGTGACAGAGACAAACCTCATAGGCAAAAAGATCCAAAATACAGAGACTCTACTCAGTGTCAAACCTTAAACTGCCATTAAGAGAGGTCCATCTTAAATAGGTTCATACATTCATAGGTACTTGCAAGGCTATTGATCTGTGAGGATCTTAAGAAGCCCCTCTCTCCCTCTCTCTCTATGTAGTAATTGTACTGAAAAATGAGTTTCCTTTTTGGATTATCCAGAAAAATCATGAAATTTAATGACATAGAAAAAGAGATTGTAGAATTCAATGCTTAATGCATTGCTTTATTAATTTCCTGTTATATAACACAGAAGCTCAACATAAAAAAGTTTTACTAACTGAGTTCACAGATGTGAAACTTTAAAATGAAAAAATGATGTGTTACTCAGCAAGGGTTGGGGGAAAAATGCAAGTAATCCTATGTACCCTTACATATGTAGACATCTCCATTCTGAATTCATATTTCTAAATTGCGCAGTGTCTGTCATATGCATAGACAGAATGTTTGTAAAGTAGTTTGCCAATATTCCTTTTGGGTTTATAAACTGAGAGAAGATGCTGATCAGTACTCCGGAGAGGCCGGGAGGGGGGTGTAAAGAGTAACATGGGAGGCGAGAGCAGGGCAGGCAGAGGGGTTGTTAAGTATGGAAAAGGTAGTGTGGAGTTGCGATTGTAGGAAAAGGTGAGGAAATTCCAGCCACTGAAGTTTGTTTAGTGAGAGACAGTGATTTAAAGAGAGTGGTTGGTTTATAATAAATCTGGCAATTTTGTTGTATGTTTGTTCCAATTTCTGCATTGAGGTAGTTTGGATATTGGTAAGGATGGGGGAAGCATATAGAAGACTAGGTAAGAGAAATGCCTGCGCAAGAGTGCATTTAGTGGCAGTAGTGGGAAATTTTTTATTCCTATAAAGTAGTCCAAGTTTTTGGTGTTTTTTTTTTGATGGCCTATTATATGTGCAAGTCAAATTTTATTCGGTCATCAATTATTACCCCAAGGAGTTTGGTGTGTGAGGCAGGGGAGATATTGGTGCCATCTAGGGAGGAAAGAGAAAAATTGGATTTAAGATGAGAGAGTGTCTGAGGTAGGAAGAGAAGGAGTTGAGTTTTCTTAGGGTTAAGGATTAGTTGATTGTTTCTGGGCCATTTTTGAACAGAGATAAAGGAATTCTATGTTAGTGTGTGTAGTTCAGAGATAGTATTGGAGATAGATAAGAGAGTAGAGTAATTTGTGTATTGTATTACAGATGAGTGACTGCAGGATGAATGTAGATTGTTGGTAAAAATGCTGAAAAGGAGTGGTCCAAGTATGGAGCCTTGGGGTATTCTAGTCTGAACAGCAAGGAAGGGTGAGAAACCCTGCTGTCATCTAACAGTTTGTTTTCTGCCAGTAAGGTAGGATTGGAACCAGCCAAGAGTAGAAGGAGAGAGGTTTAGGTCTGAGAGTTTGTTAAGAAGGATGGGATGAGACACAGTGTCAAAGGCTTTAGAGACATCAAGGAATAGACGAGATGAGGAGGTTGTTGTCCCTAGCTTCTGCAGCCTTTTGAGTAAAGGATAGTAAGGTAGTTGAGGTATTGTGTTTAGAGCGGAAACCATGTTGCGAGGGGGTGAGGAGATTTTTGTGAATGAGATAGGACAGTAGTTGAGTATGTATACATTTTTCAAGGATCTTAGAGAGCGGTGAGAAAATAGCGATTGGTCTATAGTTAGAGGGTTCAATAGAGTTGCCACCTTTGTGCAGAGGAATGGTATAGAAGGATTTCTATTTTTCTGGTACGGTAGATTCCTGAATGGAGCGGTTGATTTAGATATTTATTTTATTTTATTTTATTTTACATTTGTTAACCGGGCTAGTCTAGCTGGATTTATTTCCATTTTCAGTAGAGGCCTGGGGAGAAAAGCTCCAGCAAAATAAAAAAATTATTAAAAAATTAAAAATGTTGCTACATAGTAAATAAAAGGATTTTAAAACGTAAAACAAGTAATAATAACATACTGAAGATATTTACACTTGAAAGAGTGACAAAAAATGTAGCACGGTATGATTCATAAGGAATTTTACACATCAAAAGAAGAAAGATTTTAGCAGTATGTTGATTAGAGTTCAAACATTAAATAGCCTTGCTTGCATGAATTAGCTTTAAAATGTTAGTAAGTTTATTTGGAAGAGGAAGCATCAGTAGTGAAAGTAGGTGGTTAGTCGGGGTTGCTACAAGGGCATAACCAGTGTGTTTTGAGGTGTTTTTTGAGTTTTTGTTTAAAGAGAGGCAGGGAAGAGAGTTGAGTTAGTTCATTGGGTAGCTGGTTCCAATTTTTACCTACTGTGTTAGTAAACAGGGAGTCACCAGCCATGTTGTTAGACTTGGTTATGCTAGCGAGGAGTTTGCTAGAAGAACGTAGGGAATTCAGATTTTTATAGGGGATTAAGAGATTGGAGAGTATAGGGGTGGTGTTGGGTTGGTAAAATATCTTGTGGGCAATGGTGAGTTGGGAGATAATCAGATGGTTTTGGAATTCAAGCCAGTCTAGCAGCCAAAGATTCAGACAGTGGTGGGTTCTAAAGGGATTGCCAGTGGCAAGTATGGCGATGTTATTATAGGAAGTTGCCAGTTTGTTAAGATTATTTTTCTTTAGTTTAGTATATATAGCTGAGGCGTACAGAAGAGTTGAGGTTAGATGGGAGTGAGCAATCTTGGTTCTGGTTGTTGGGGTTAGGAAAGGTTTGATTCTATATAAGAAGCCTATTTTTCTATTGACAGTTTTAATGGTGTTATTTATATGGTAATCAAATGTAAGGTTATTATCAATGGTAATTCCTAACAATTTAGTGGTAGAGTCAGGGGATATAATAGTGTCATTATTAGAAGTGACTGAGAAATCTATGGGGGAGGACTTGGTAGTGGGAGTAAAGAGAAGGAGCTTGTTTTTTTTGGCATTAAGAAGGAGGCAGCGTTTTGTAAACCATGTTTCTATAATGTTAAAAACATTTTGAGTAATAGAATGTAGTTCTGATGGGGAGTAAGCTGAGCATACTAGTGTGGAATCATCTGCATATTGAATGCAGGTGGCTTGAGGAATTGCTACATGAAGGTCATTGAAGTTGGTGCGCCCTGTTTGCTGTGGCATAGACTGGATTCGGGCCTGCTGGATCTAGCTTTGTTTGTGTAACTTGAGCACTAATCCAGGAATTCTCTAAAGTATTCAATTGTATTTATTACTGCTTGGTAGTAACTTGATTAAAGTGTAGCTATCATTCTAAGTCTTTTGGATTAAGCACTTGGGCTTCAGACCAGTGGTTTTACATTAGGAAGTTTTGTGGCATGCACTGTGGTGGCAGGACAGGTAGCTTTCATCCTTCTAAGTTGGGAACTGCTGATTGAGAGCCCAGTGTCTGTTATTCTTAAAGTGTATTAGTTCTGGTTTAAGCACTTGGGCTTCAGGCCAGTTATTTTACATTAAGAAGGTTCGTGGTCTGCACTCTTGTGGGAGAAGAGGCTGGACTCTGCCCTTCTGAGCTGGGAATTTCTGGTTAAAGGTTTGTAGTGCCTGAATATTTGAACTGTATCTTACTGAAATTGGTACACCTTGTTTGCTGTAGCATAGACTAGATCCAGGCCTGCTGAATCTAGCTTTGTTTATATGCTTGTTGTTTGTTTGCTTGTTATTTCCCTGGAACGCTAATTCCACCTAATACGCGGCTTCTCTGCGCTTCTGTGGATCACTAGTGATATCTGCATTGCTTACTGTACTTATTTCCTTGTTTCACTTGAAAGAAAGTTACTGTTTGTCGTTTTTGCATTTAAGTTACCTGTAACACATTGCACTTAAGTTACCTGGCACTTGCTCACTAAAGCAATTATATAAGTCAGCACTAAAAATTAAAAGCACTACACCCTCTCTCCCCACTGGCCCTTGTTTTCAATTAAGGAATTCCCAATATTATTCTAGCATGTCCAAAGGTCAGTTGTCAATCTCCTCTCCGGTCCAGCTGGTGAATCTGGGAATCTTGAGGCAATGTTACAACTGCCTCATGTACACAGACAACCCTCTCCTCCTCCCAACAAATTCCAACAGATGTGAGAGATGCAATCATATAGCCAAACTGGAGGCTAAGCTCTCTCAACTCAGTACTGGCATAACCAGTCAGGAGGAGAAGGAAACCACACTCACTACAATTCCAGTCTCACATAGACCTACCACGACAGCAAACCAAACACATAATCACACAAAAACATACTCAGAGGCTCTAAATAAAGATCTGCCTAAGCAGCAGAGACCTCCAAAGCAGACACCCAAGCAACCGCTACCCCAAAACAAAACACGTGCAACACATATCTCACAAAGCCAGTGTGCGAACAGTCACAGCCCTTAAGACTAAACAACACACCTGATACACTTGTAATAGGTGACTCTATCGTCAGGCACACTGACGTCCCGCTCACCAGGCTGAACAAGGAGAGGGTCACGGTGAGCAGCCTCTCGGGCGCTAGGATCCGCCACATAACACAAGCACTCAGGTCACTCCAAGGCAAGTACAAATATGACTCGGTCATTGTCCATGCTGGTGTGAATGACCTGAGACGTACCTCCCTGGACTACATTAAAAGAGACATAAAAGAGCTCTCTGAGCATGTAGCCCAGGCCGGTATGACCCTGACCTTGAGTAGCATCTTACCCTCACCAAGAATGATGCCACAATATGAAGACAAGATGATCAATTTCAACAATTGGCTTAAGTACTGGTGTCATTCAAAGGGGATCCAATGCCTGTCAGCTTGGGATGATATGCTCGACAAGCCACGATGCTTCACTAGGGACGGCTTGCACCTGTCACCCCTGGGCTTTTGTATATTGGCAAAGGCTCTTGCTACCCCCATAGTGCCTTTTTTAGGCAAGGCTCAAAAGACAAACCCACCTCCATAGGTATCACAAGGGATAAGAAACTAAGAGTAATGCTACTCAACGCCAGAAATCTAAACCTCAAGATGCACGCACTTGAAACTCTCCTTAGCATGGAGAACATCGATATCTGTGCAGTAACAGAAACCTGGTTCAGGGCTCCCGAGAGCACCCCAGCACTACCAGGTTATACCTCATACCATGCTTTTTGGCCCCAAAACTTGGACCGAACCACAAAAGGAGGGGCAGTATCGATATTCATCAAAGATACCCACACCTCCAAGTTGGTGGCAAAGCACGAAGCATCAGAGACTATCCATGTGAAACTAACAGTGGGTAAAACTGCCTTCCAGTTTATAGCCTGCTACAGACCACCCTCCCAAACCCAGGAACCCCACTCGGCCTTCCTGAGAACACTGGAAAATATGAAGGTCTCTCCAAACACCATTATATTGGGTGACTTCAACTACCCAAACATAGACTGGGAGCATTACTCTAGCTCCAACACCCTAGCCCAAAGGTTCCTAGAATTTATAAACTCAAATGCTATGGAACAACTTGTTACCACTCCCACAAGAGGAGAAAACATACTGGACCTGATCATCACCAACATGGGGACTCTATGCTCCAGACCAGAAGTGTATCCCTCACTGGTAAGATCAGACCATAAACTAATCTCACTGGATATTCACATCCCGACCCCACCCCCTGCCCAGAAAACCACTTCTCTAAAGCAAATTTCACACTCCTCAAAACCGAGTTGGAATCCTTCAAAGCCCCCGGGCCTGTGGAAAATATGGCCCAGACCGCAGAATCCTTTATAAATGCATTCTATGAACACCTTCAGGAATGCATGGATCATGCGATCCCAAATAAAACCAAGACCCAATCCTCCAAAGGCAGAAGTCCTGTCTGGTGGACCCCAGCCATAAACAAACTATACAATAGAAGGAGGAAGCTACTAAACGATAGAGCAAAATCCCAAAAAGGGAAGGCATCACTGATCAGTATTAGCAAAAAACTACGGGCACTCATAAAATTGTCTAAGGCCAGCTTCGAGAGAAAAATTGCACAGAACACTAAGGATAATCACAAGGCTTTCTTTAGTTATGTTAGGAACCTGGGTGGTAATTCCCAGATATGCTCAGAATTAGTCCAAAATGACAAAAATACACGAACCCACAGACATTGCCAACATCCTAGCTGACAGGTTCAGCGCAAACTTCTCCCCCCCCCACCAAAAGGGCAAATATCTATCCCAGCAGAGTGCTTCCCCCCTGACATCTCAGATGCTCAGGTAAGAGCCGCCCTCTCCAAAGCAAAAACACAGCATCAATGGGACCAGACAGTGTCCCGGGCTGCATCCTACATGAACTCCAAGAAGAGCTAAACCCAAACATAAAACTACTGTTCAATCTCAGCCTTACTACAGGATATGTGCCCAAAGAGTGGCGTACAGCAACAGTGGTCCCTCTCCATAAAGGTGGTGCCTCAACGGATCCTGGAAACTTTCGCCCCATAAGCCTGACTAGCTTGGTCTGCAAAGCTATGGAAAGGATCATCATGGACCTCATAAATAAAGATATTGGACACCTACAGACACTGGATCCTACCCAGTTCGGCTTTGTTAAGGGCAGATCCTGCCTCTTAAACCTGGTTGATTTCTTTGAAACAGTCACCAAGGCCATTGACGAGGGGAAGTTGGTCCACACAGCCTACCTGGACCTCGTAAAAGCCTTCGATACAATACCCCACTCGGGCATTATAGATAAGCTCACCAGTTTAAATATAAACCCCTATGTCACTAGATGGATTGCAAACTGGCTCAAGGACAGAACCCACATGGTTAGAATTGCTGGAGCCATGTCAGACTCTAAACCAGTTACAAGTGGTGTCCCACAAAGCTCAGTCCTGGGACCTCTCTTGTTCGGTATATATTTCTCGAAGGTACAGGCCAACACGGAAGGACTGTGGCTGACCAAGTTCGCAGATGACTGCAAACTGGGCGCCATAATCGACTCTCCAGCCAACACAAGCATCCTCCAAAAGGGCCTCATAGAAACAGACAACTGGTGCCAGAGCCATGGCCTCAAGCTAAATGCCAAAAAGTGTATAGTCATCCCCTTTGGCAAAAACAAAGTGCCCACAAATTACCACATAGGTGGTAATCCATTAAGTACAGAAGAAGTAATTAGGGACCTGGGGACCCAAGTTGATAGCAATCTCTCATTTGACATCCACATGGCCAAAGTGGTTAGAAAAACATTTTATATAGCCCACCTAATCATGAGGGGATTCACATCTAGATCAGGGGAGGTCATCGTGCCTCTTTACTCATCCCTCATCAGGCCCATAATTGAGTACAATGCCCCTTTTGGGATATACCTTACCAGACACCTGCAGCAACTGGAAAGACCCCAAAAGTACCTCACCAAGAGGATCAAAGGGCTCAAACAGATGCCATATGCTGCCCGGTTAAAGAAACTCTAGCTCTACTCAGTGGCTTACCGCCTGTTCAGAGGTGATCTGTGCCTGACGTATAAAGCCACGTCCAACCCGGAATTAATGGACATGCTGCACCTCAGAAAATCCAAATCCCATCGAGCTACGCTCGAGACTTGAACCTCAGCACTGAAATAAATAGGACATGCTGGAGGGACAGATTCATAACCCAGAGGCTCCCTTCACTCTGGAATAAAATCCCAGTCCAGGTTAGGCAGAGTCCCTCATTGACTCTCTTCAAGAGGAATCTTGATGAGTGGATGGGAGATCGTAGGTTTACCCCGGGTATCACTTCTGTGTCACTGTTAGACAGAGGCACAGTATACTAACCTCGAAAAAGGGCTTAGCAAAATAAATTTAAAATGGGTGGCGAAAGCCAAACACATTCTGGCTAGGCTTATAAATGCCCTAGGGCAGATAGCCTAGTATGAACATATGAACCTATGAACCTATGATAAATAATGAAAAAAGAAGTGGTCCAAGAATAGAGCCCTGAGGGACTCCGAGGGTGACTGGCAGAAAGGAAGAAATTTGATTTTCCCAGAGACCTGCCTGTTGCCTGTTGCTAAGGTATGATCTGAACCATTTAACAGACTGAGAGTCAAAGGAAAGGGATTCAAGAATATTGATTAGAAGGGTGTGGTTTACCATGTCGAAAGCTTTTGAGAGGTCAATAAAGAGTGCAGATGAGAGAATGTTTTTATTGTGGTTTCTATTGATGGTATTTGTAAAGGATAAAAGGGCAGTTGTGGTACTGTGTGATGGCCTAAAACCATATTGGCAGTTTGCTATTATGTTATGTTGAGATAAATGATGTAAAAGTTGTTGATGAATGCATTTTTCCATAATTATTGCTAAGGGTGATAAGAGAGCTATTGGCCGATAGTTAGAGTAGTCATTTGAGTTACCACCTTTGTGCAGGGGGATAATGTGGGAGATTTTCCAAATGTCTGGAATGGTTCCCTCCTTAATTGTCCTATTCATAAGGATAGATATAGGGTAGGCAATAACTTTGGCTGCTTTTTGGAGATATCGTGATGGTAGCTGGTCGGCAGAAGGAGTACAAGGCTTGAGTTTTTGGATGCATTTATAGATGAGAGTAGTAGATATGGGTTACAGTTTGAATGTAGGTAGAGTGCCTGGCATGGTGGTGGGAAGGCTTGAGTTGTCTGGGATAAGTTGACTAGCTAGTGATTGTATGGTCTCAGTGAAGAAAGAATTGAAGGTATTGGCAGTTTGATGGGGGGTATTTGGATCGGCATCAAGTGGGGTGGGTGTTCGAGAGTGCCCTGGGGAATGGAGTTTATTGATACTAGACCAGAACTTCTGGGGATTATTTTGGTGAGTTTGTTGCAGTTTACAGTAGTAGTTCTTTTTATCTCTAAGTATTGCCTTTTTTGTACTATTTCTCAACTGCCTAAAATTTAGTTGATCAGAGATATTTCTGTTAGCTCTCCACTTAGCCCAAGCTTTGTTTCTAAGCAAAATTTGATGTCTGGTTTCTTTAGAAAGCCATAGGGCTGGGTTAGACTTCATTCTGATGGACCGTTTAGGTGCATGCCTATCCAGGATAGATAAGAATTTAGAGTTAAGATACTTTACAGCCTCTTCAAGTGGTAGGGTTTTTAAAGGGTTCCAGTCACATTCACTGAGTTCATTTTGAAATAATTCTGAGTTAAAGTATTTGGTAGAGCGTGCTATCCTAAAGGTGGGGAGGTTGGGATAGATAGATAAAGGGTATGCAATAGAGTCAGCAGCAATTTTCAGAAACTGAGGGGGGAGTTTAGCAGTGGAGGGAGAGCATGGTTTTAGTTTAAGAAGCAGGGATTTTATATATTTAGAAGAAACAGGTTGCAAGGTAAAAGGCTGAGAGAAAGCGGAGCATAGAGGTTTAGGGGATGGTGAGGGTGACACAGAGAGTTGGGATGAGCAGAGTTACCAGAGGGTAGGAGTTTAGAGATGCTGTCTATGAAGTGTATGTTGATTAAGTCTGCAGTTTCAGAGGGAGATTGATAGGGAAAAGGGTTAGGGATGGTAGGAGAACCAGTGTGGAGCAGGGAATTGGTAGTACTCCAGAATTCTTTGGGGTCATTTGGGTGAGAGCTTTGAAATTTAGTCAAATATTGGCATTTATCCAAAATAATGTTTTTTTACATGATTTCTGAGCTGCTTATAACCTTAGAGAAAGTTGGGAGTTTTAGTGGTTAGACATTTTTTCCATAGACCATGTCTTTCATGTATGAAAGCATGAGTAGCTTTGGACAGCCAGGGTGCAAAATTAGATTTGATTCTGATTTTGCAAGTTGGGGCAAGAGAGTTTAGGACATCATGGAAAATGTGGTTGAATTTAGTAACAGCATCATTGAGTGGTAGAGTTTTTAGAAAAGACCAGTTGATGACAGAGAGTCTATAGTTAAAGATTTCAGGCGAAAAGCTAGTCAGTTTACTACAATCTCTGTAGAGATGGGGTTTAAAGAGATGAGGAGAGTACCTTAAGACAGAGATGGACGAATGGTCACTAATAGAATCAGGGGAAGGTAGAAGGGTTACAATAGTTGTTTGGAGAGTTGGTCAAGATCCAGTCAGTTGTGGAACCAGTAGTATTTTTACTGTAGTGGGTAGGGGTAGTGATCAGTTGTGAGAATCCATACAGGTTTATGAAATGTTAGGGTGAGTCACCAATAAGGGAGTTCCAATCTATATTAACATCTCCAAGAATAATGGTTTCATAGGGGATGGAGGTGTTTATCCAGGAGAGTATATGTTCAAGGATAGGGATGTTTTTACCTGGGGGGGATATAGATAGAGGCAATAGCAAACTTCCTATAGTTATTGATGTGGCAGTCTAGGAGCAGTAGTTCAGCAGGGAAGAAACCAGGCAGGGTAATATCTATAGGTGATAGTGTCAGTGAGACAGAGTACAAGATAGCCACCCCACCACCTTTTTTGGGTGTCCTATCAGATGAATAGATATTGCATTGAGGTGGGAGAAATTCAGAGGAATTGATAGAGGTTTTAGCTAGGTTTCCGATAGGGCCAGGATGTGAGGTTTGTGTTGGGCCAACCATGCGTGAAGTTCAGATGTTTTGTTGTTTAGGCTTTGGATGTTCATTGCAGAGATAGAGAGATGTTTGAGGATGGAGATATTTGAGGATGTGTTTGGGGGGACAGCAGATGAAGGTGGTGGGGGAGTGAAGAGAGGGGAGGGACCAGGATTAGGATGGATGTCACCAGAAATCAGAAGAGCACACGCACACACACACACACACACACACACACACACACACACACACACACACACACACACACACACACAAATCCTAAGGCAATGCAGCAACTGCCTCATGTATACTGACAACCCTCTCCTCTTACCTCCCAACACTCAAACTTGTGAGAGATGCACTTACATATCCAAACTGGATGCCACTCACTCCCCAGCCAAGACCGGAATAGCTGGTCAAGAGGAGAAGGTCAACACTTGCACCACACCTCATGGAACACATAGCCCTCCAGAACACACACCAGCACTGTCTCCAAATAAAAGCACAAACCACACACCCACCTTTGCTGAGGATCTAAATAAAAATCTACCTAAACAGCACAGACCTCTAAGGCAGAAACGCACTTGACCACAGCACAACACTATTCACGAGACACATAACTCTCCTAAACAGTGTGCCACTCAACTAAAGCCTTTAAGGAAAAACAGCATGCCCAACACATTTGTCATAGGTGACTCAATAGTGAGGCACACTGATATCCCACTCACTAGGCTGAATAAGGAGAAAGTAACAGTCAGCAGCCTGTCAGGGGCCAGGATCCACCACATAACGCACGCACTTAGGTCCCTCAACAACAGGTACAAATATGACTCTGCCATTGTACATGTGGGTGTGAATGACCTAAGACGTACCTCCGAGGACTACATGAAAAGAGACATGGAGGAGCTCTCAGATTATGTAACCCAGGTGGGTATGACCTTAGCCCTGAGCAGCATCCTTTCATCACCTAGAATGATACCACAGTACAAGCAGAAAATGATTGATTTCAACAATTGTCTAAGTTTCTGGTGTCATTCTAAGGGATTCAGTATCTGTCTGCCTGAAATGACATGATTGACAGACCTTGATGCTTTGCCAGAGATGGCCTGCATCTATCACCCATGGGCTTCCGGATAGTGACTAAGGCTCTTCCCACCCATATAGTGCCTTTTTCATGTGGTGTTCCAAAGACCAAATTACCACCATAATAGCTACAAACAAATGCAATCTGATGGTCATGCTGCTCAATGTTAGAAGTCTAAATCTCAAAATGCACTAGCTCAAAGCACTCCTTAAAATGGAGAACATCAACATTTGTGATGTAACAGAGACCTGGTTCAAGGCAGCAAAAATCACAGCTGCACTACCAGGCTATAAGTCATTCCACACCTTTCGACCCCAGAACTTGGACCAAAGCTCCAAAGGTCATGGTGATTCCATTTTCATAAAGGACATGCACACCTCCAGACTGGTAGCCCAACATAACACATCTGAGATACTTCAGGTGCAGCTAACATTGGGAAAGACAGCGATTCAGGTCGTAGCCTGCTATAAGTCCCCAACCATGTCCCAAGACTCACACTCCATATTCCTAAGCACCCTGGAGAATATTAGTGTCCAGCCTAACACACTCATACTGGGTGACTTCAACCACCCCTCCATTAACTGGGAAAACTACTCATGTGCCAATACACTTGCCCAATGCTTTCTAGATTTCATTAATTCCAATGCCCTGGACCAGCTCATTCTTACCCCCACTAGAGGCAGCAACATCCTTGACCTGGTCATTACTGACATGGGTGACCGATGCTCTACACCAATAGTCAACTCCTCTCAGTTAGATCTGAGCACAAACTAATCACCTTGGAAATCCAAATCCCTCGCACACACACACCCAACAAAGGTAACCACCATGAAAAACTTTTCCAAAGCTAACTTTGGGCTCCTAAAACCAGAGGTGTCTAACTTCATGGCACCCATGCAAAGGGAGAATAGTTGCATGACCGCTGAATCATACACCAATGCACTGTACGAGCATGTACACAAATGCATGGATCTCACCATACCTAATAGAACCAAGATGCTCTCCTCAAAAAAAAAAAAAGGAAGCCAATCTGGTGGTCCCCTGCCGTTAACAAACTCTGCAACAGAAGGAGGAAACTGATGCAGAATAAGGTGAAGTCCCAAGACTGGAAAAACTCCCTTATCAGCCTCAACAAAAGGTTGAGATTCCTCATCAAATCATTTAAAGCTAGCTATGAAAACAGAATTGCAGCAGATAGTAAAGACAACCATAAGGCCTTCTATAGTTATGTAAAGAATCTCCACGGCAATACCCAGATTTGCTCTGAGCTACTGCACAATGGTACCTCCTATACCAAGCAAACAGATATTGCCAATATACTGGCTGACAGATTCAGTGCCAACTTTGCCCCTCTCTCCCCCCCAAAGGACCAATCACAATACCAGTAGATTGCCAGGCACCCATTATTACTGCTGCACAGGTTAAAACAACACTGTCCAAGGCAATAATACAGCTTCTATGGGACCTAACAATATCCCTGGCTGTGTTTTACATAAACTACAGAGTGAAATGGCTCCTCACCTGTGTACCCTGTTCAATTACAGCCTCACCTCAGGCTTTGTCCCAACCAAATGGTGCACTGCTACAGTCATCCCTCTCCACAAGGGAGGAGCGACTACAGACCCTGGGAACTATCACCCTATTAGCCTGACGAGTCTGATATGTAAAGCTATGGAACTCATCATCATGGACCTAATAAACAAGTATATAGGGAATCTCCAAACTCTGGATCCTACACAGTTTGGTTCTGTAAAGGGTAAATCATGCCTGCTTAACTTGGTCGACTTCTTTGCATCATTCACCAGAGCTGTGGATGAAGGCTAGGTGGTTTATACAGCCTACCTTGATCTGGCCAAGACCTTTGATACCGTTTCCCACTCAGAAATCATGGAAAAACTCACTAAACTAGACATCAACCCCTATATCACTATGTGGGTTGGAAACTGGCTCACAGATAAAATCCAGAGTGTGAAAGTAACTGACTCCAAGTCAAACTGTTGACCAGTCATGAGTGGAGTCCCTCAGGATTCTGGGTCCTCTCCTGTTTGGTATCTACTTCTCTGAAGTCCAGGCCAACACAAAGGGACTCTGGCTGACAAAGTTCACAGACAATTGCAAGTTGGGAGCTATTATTAACTCCCCACATGATGTTGACATCCTACAGAAAGGCCTCAATGAGACCAACGACTGGTGCCAGAATCATGGCCTTGGGAAAAACCTGGTTCCCTTGAATTACCACATTGATGGTAGTCCACTGAACACAGAAGGCATTATAAGAGATCTAGGAACACATGTTGACAGCAACCTCTCTTTTGACCACCACATTGCCACTGTGATCAGAAAGTCCTACTATGTGGCACATCTCATTACTAAGGGTTTTGCATCCAGGAAGAAAGAGGTCATTGTCTCCCTCTACTCTTCCCTCATTAGGTCAGTCTTCAAGTACAATGCCTCATTTGGCATGTACCTCACTAGACACCTGCAACAACTGGAGAGGCCACAACTGTACCTCACAAAGAGGGTCCTAGGTCTTAAACACTTGTCCTATATGGACAGACTTAAAAAACTCCAACTATTCTCTGTCTCATATCACTTACTTACAAGTGATCACTGCTTGACTTACAAAGCCATGTCTGACCCATCTCTGTTAGAAATGCTACATCTAATGAAATCCCAATCCCTTCACAACACATGCTCCAGAGATCTCATCCTCATTACCACAATCAACACAACATGCTAGAGGGGGAAGGTTCATAACCCAGAGACTGCCTATGCTATGGAATAGACTTCCCATACATGTCAAGCAGAGCACCTCACTGGCCCTCTTTAAGAGGAATCTTGATGAGTGGATGGGAAGTAGAAAATTCACCCCAGGGATCACTCCAGTAGGGCCATTAGCCTAGTACACACCTATGAACCTATATATATATATATATATATATATATATATATATATATATATATATATATATATATATATATACATATATATATATATATATATATATATATATATATATATATATATACACATATACATCAATCTACAAATGTATATACATTCAAACATATATATATATATATATATATATATATATATGTATGTATATGTATATATATATATATATATATATATATATATATATATATATATATATATATATATATATACATACATATAGACACACACACACACACACACACACACACACACACACACACACACACACACACACACACACACACACTCACATGTACACAAGTGCAAACCACACATGCACACACACACACACACACACACACACACACACACACACACACACACACACATACGCGCAGACACACATTGCCATTTTCAATTCATGGAGTTTGCTAAATGTTAAATAAAAAATACATTGTAATGTTAATATTTGATACTATGACAAACTTTCTAATCTGAATAATTCTAGTTGCCGTTCCAACTCATTCTAAAAGGCAAAAAATAACAACAGACAGATAAAAGAGAATAATAAAGATGCAGTGGAAGTATGTTGCAACTTGATAAATCATTATTAAAGATACAATAAAAAGGGCTGTTATATATCAATATGAATATTAAACAATAATTAGACAATAGGTCAAAGTACTAGTAAATGTCTGAGTAAAAATCAAAAAGGAATATTATTAAAATGGGTTCCATTTGAAATGCCAGCGCATGTAATGTTGAGTACCGACAGACCAAAAAAAGAAAAGACTGAAAACTCAGGAGAAAAGAGAATCTCAAACATTGCTCTTCTCCTTTTAATACTTATTTTTTTTTGAGGGGGTACGTTATATATACCAGTTCCATGATCACCATACCTCAGAGAAAAGGGAATATTGTGGGAAATTGCACTCTCAGACTTGAAATATGTAAGTCAGTTTTTTGGCCATTCAGTCATCGTGTTTTGGGACTTGTTCTACAGGATCCCAACATTTCAAATGGTTACCCTGTGAGTCACTTGGTATAGCTGTAATAAGGTGTTATATCAGAAGAAAATAAATTGATTAATGCACTGTTCCAATAATATATGGTCATTGCCAATTCTCAAGTAGAAAAGCCAAACAGATAAACCAGGAACCTTGTTGCCACTTGTGTAGTAGCTACTGAGGACCTGATCGCTTTGCCCTCCCCCCCCCACTTGTGTGAGCAAGGAATCACTCCAGCTAAAAGTAAAGAAAACTCTAACCAGCTATTATCCAAAAACAGACTTCAGCTCCAGGTTTAACTCCAGGAGCTTTGTTGTTGCCATTTGTGTAGTAGCCACTGAGGACCTGATTGCTTTAGATCTCCACCCCCACTTGTGTGAGCAAGGAATCTTCTCACTCCAGCTAAAAGCAAAGAAAACTCTAACCAGCTATCATCCAGAAATAGACTGCAGTCACAGGTTTAACTCCAGGAACCTTGTTGTTGCCACTTGTGTAGTAGCCACTGAGGACCTGATCGCTTTGAGTCCCCCCCCCCCCACTTGTATGAGCAAGGAATCCTCTCACTCCAGCTAAAGGCAAAGAAAACTCTAACCAGCTATCATCCAAAAGTAGACTGCAGCCCCAGGTTTAACTCCAGGAACCTTGTTGTTGCCAATTGTGTAGTGTAGGTGCCGACTATTGTTATGCCTTGTTAAAATCTGTTACAGTCAGCTAGAGTGCATATCCCAGGGGCAACAGCTGCAAACCTTCTTCCTCTTAGCCCACCCCCACCCTTTTCATCCCTTTCACTGTTGATAATTTGTTGTATGTTAAGGTATTTAGCCCCTCTCAATAGTCATAGCCTTCACTCCTTCCTCCTCAATACTTGTTCTTCACTAAACAGCAAACAGAGGTGCAAAGTCTCCAGCTGCGTTTATCTTTAGCTACGTTGTTTGCAGCAAACAAAGAGCAAAGGGAAATACAAACATAAAAGAGAATAAAATCTGCCATTGCAGACTAGCATGCAGCATACAACTTCTACCTGTGGTGTACTCCTACATATAGTTTTTCTTGGAGAAACCTTCCAGTCCTTGAACAAGGGCGCCTGTATGTTTACCTTATTTCCTTTGTTGTCCTTTGATAATTAGCTAGGTTAACAGACTGCCTTGGATTCTCCCCTGCTACTTTAAATTCCAATTGATTGTCCCCCCCCCCCCAAGTGATTGCTCAGGTACAACACACCAAAGGTTTTAAAAAAACTGGATGCCATATTTGCTTTAATTGCAGCTGAAAGCCTCCAGGTGTAGCATCTCTAGTAAGTGTCCCTGGACTAGCTGATAGTTTTTTTAGCTAGGTTCTATTTGGAAGATGTAGCCCCGCTCCGTTCGCTTTGTTCGTTTCACTTTTCTCCCACCCCCATTCCCACTCACCCCATATCATTACATTTATACCTATCCATACAACCACACCCCCTCACTTCCTCCCAAATCCCCCACCCCTCTACTTCCTGTTCTCATACTACCTCCCTTCTTTGCTGCTCCCCACACTTACCTACCATCCAGTATCAAAGACTACTATACCTTTCTCCCACCCCTCCCTCTCATCTTCTGTTCTACATCCCATAAAGTGACATGTCTCTTACAACTCAAACTATACTCTTACCTTCTCTACTCCTTACACTCTATCACCTTACCTCCTATCACTCTCAGTTACCTACTCCCTGTGTCCATCCCTCAAACACCACTCTTAACTCAAGTACTACACCACAACCCTATCTACTAATTTGTCCCTCCATCCTTCCCCCCACCACTCCCATTCCTAAAATAAAAATATCTCCCCCTCCCCTTTAAAACAAAAAAAAAAAACAAAATCTACTTACTCAAATTAAAACCCCATTGCAAACCTCTATTTCTATCTGGTGACATTCATCCTAACCCAGGCCCTACAGACACTACTCTGAAAAATAACCCCCTGTATCTAAACCTGCCAACCCCTCCAACCCACAAAAACAAGTACAATTCTTCTCTATCAATGTCAGTAGCTTTGTAAATAAAGTTCAAGAACTCCATGCTTGGCTAGCTAACTATACTCCTGACATAGTTACCCTAACTGAAACATGGTTAAAACCACACCATCTGGACAGTGAAATCATTCCTCCTGGCTATAATATCCTTAGATTAGATTGACCTAAAAGGAAAGGAGGAGGAGTCTCCATACTCTACTCCAATTGTCTCTCCCAAATCAGTCCCACAGTAGACTTACCCTCCTTCTCACCAGCTGAACTCCTACTGACCAACTTCAAACTTAACAGTTTCAACACCATAACTGTCGCAGCAATCTATATTCCCCCTGGTGATAATATTAACATACCTGAGAACATCCTATCTCACCTCTCACATACCATCCACAATGAAATAATTATACTGGGAGATGTAAATATTGATTGGCTTACAATACAAGCTCCAAACACTACTTCATGTATAATAAACCTACATGGGTTTGAGCAGCTAATCACAACCCCAACATACATTAATAAATCTCACTTACCTAGCTCTCTTCTTGACTGGATATTGGTCTCTCACCATCAAAACTATCACAACTCCCAAACCCTTCCAAATGCCCTCAGCAACCACTGCCCTATAACAGTTACCAGACATACTCCCCACCTTTCCAAACCTAACAAATTTATTACCACCTGCCCACTTTCTCATTTCTGTCCTAACTCCTTTATTCACAAACTCTCCAAAAATAACTGATCTTACCTCACCACATTCTTAACTCCCTTGCTTCTCTTCGCACAATTAGAATCAAATCTAATACTGCTCCCTGGCTCACTAAATCTACCAGAACCCTCATGAAAGACCGGGCTAGGATTTGGACAATGTGGACTAAAACTAGGACCCCTTCTCTTCTTCAGAAGTATAAAGAACTCAGAAATAAAATAAAAAAATCATCCATTATGACAAAATAAATTTCTATGCCAATCCTCCCTCTACTCTTAAACCAGACCCAAAGAAATTCTGGAGCTCTATTAAACAGACTCTTCATCCAGGAAACCCTTCCTCTCCTAACCCATGTCCTAGTGCAAAACCTGAAGACATAGCCAACAAATTTAACAATCATTTTATAAACTTAGTAACCTTCATAATAAATTCTCTCCCTCCAGAAACAACACTAGCACCCCCACAAACTCTTTACCTCTTCCAAACCCTCCTAACTCCTTCTCTCTAAAAGCAGTATCAACTAACTATGTAAAGTCATTACTCTCTAAACTTAAACCTTGCTCCCCATCTGTTGACAAGCTACCCTCTTACATCCTGCAGATTGCCTCTGAACCTCTTGCCTATCCTCTATCCATCTTAATCAACTGATCCATTTCGGAATCATATGTCCCCACTGTATGGAAGAATTTCTTTACTCTACCCATTCACAAAGGGGGCAACTCCTCAGACATATCCATCTTCAGACCGATTGCCATACTCTCTCCACTCTCAAGAATCCTAGAGAAATGCATTCACAAGCAGGTAATGCACTACCTTCACCAGGAAAACCTTCTCACACCCACACAGCATGGTTTCCGACCCAAGCATAGTACAACTACTGCACTCATTTCGTTCATCAACATAGTCTCCCTAGCTCATGAAAACAATAAACTTGTCTCATGCCTATTCCTTGACCTTTCTGAAGCCTTTGATACTATCTCTCACCCACTCCTTCTAGATAACCTCACTAACTTACATTTCTCTCCCCCTACTATCTCCTGGTTCTCCAGCTATCTCTCTACCCACCAGCAATCGGTTAAATGGCTCTCTGCACTATCCTCCCCTCTCACTGTACAAATGGGAGTCCCCCAAGGGTACATACTTGGACTACTACTCTTTAATATTTTCACCAACTTGCTCTACTCCTCTTGTCCCCAGTCATCTCCTGTGCAATATGCTGATGACTCAACTGTTATAACCATTGCTGACAACCCAAATGACCTCCACTCAACTACCCAGGCATCCTTCCACACCATTGAGACTTGGCTTAGTGATAACAAACTAATACTTAATCCAAAAAAAAACTAAGCTCCTTGTCTTCCTATCTAAAAACATCACCACATTCAAAAGTACATTTACCATCTTATCCTGCAACAACACTATCATCTCATGAATCTAGTACTAAATTGCTAGGTGATACAATAGATGATCAGCTTAAGTTTGATCTCCATATTACTAACTCAGTAAAAAAGAACTCATCAGAAACTTGGACATCTTTTCCATAGCAAGAAATACTTAACTAACACTGCCCCAATAACTCTCTCCCATACTTTATTACTCCCAACACTCCTGTACAGCTGCCACATATTCAAAAACCTAAATTCTATACTTATTTCCAGACTTGAAACTACCTATAATAAGATCGCCATATTTGCAACTAACCAAACCTACAAGTCACACCACTGCTTAGCACTACAGCAACTTAACTGGCAAGAATTCCCTCAGCTGCTCCAACAATACCAACTACAAATCATCCACTCTATCCTCTATCCACCCTCCTTCTGCCCCAGCCTCTCCACTATCATATCCAAATATTCCCCTGCTAGGATGCTACGCAGCTCAAATCAAGAATTATTAGACATCTACAAACCCAAAACCAAAATAGGCTGCCTTCTCTATAACTATAACCCAGCTACATCCTGGAACCAACTCCCCTTGGAAATATAATCCCTCCAGCATAGCAAAAGTTTCAAATTAGCCACAAGGAAATACCTAAAAGCAAAGTGGTCTTGCCACTGTTGCCAACCACCCTGAAACCACCATCATTTCACCTATTTCACCACCTCACTCTTAATATATCTCTAACACTATTCCCCTGCCTCTTCTACCTCTTCCCTTCCTCTATCTCCAACCACTCTTAATTCTTACAGTCTCAAAACAGCCTACCTTTATAGTCTGTCTCCTGTACTCTACCTACCCTACATCTCCTACTAGCCATTCTTACTTTCCTTTCTTGTTTCCAAACTCCTATACAATTAAATCCTATCCACTTTAAATAAACATCTGCCTATTAACTCATTTTGCTCTAAGCAGCTTAAATAATATTGTAACTAGTCACATTTTCTTCTGATAATTGTTTAAAACCTTGTTTGTAACAACTCACATACTTGTCTGCCAATTGTTAATACTCTGTATAATTGAATTGCCAGAGGAGCTTTTTTTTCTCTCCAGGTCTCTGCTTGTAAAATCCTATAGCTGATTGTTACTACATTACTAACATTTAATAAATTGTTTTCTAGTCCTGAGGAGCTTTTTTCCCTGGGTCTCTGCTGAAAATGAGCCAAAAGCTCAGCCAGACTAACCCGGTTAACAAATGTAAAAAAATAAAAAAAAAATAAAGAATAAAGAGGAAAAGCAGAGAAAAAAGATGTAACCTCATAGGAAGAAATAAGAATATAGACAGACTCTAGATGATAAAGGCCTTCACAATAAGAAGAAGAATATAGAGAAACCATAGATGATAAAGGCCTTCAAACCTTCAACTGCATGCTGGATTTGGTCTACTGAGAAATAACATCCGTGTCATCTTATCAGTTCTAACTGAACAGCTACCTTTTTTTTTACTTGGTTCCCTCCCTTGGCTTGTCTTGTCACTGCCTGCTGTAAGTCTTAGCCTGTCATTGCATTGTCAGACTAGGGACTTCTCACTGTGGTGGTCTTCATTCCATTCTGGCAATCTCTTTGGTGGTATCTGCAATCCATGCCATCATACTCACACCTTCTGTCCTGCTACTCTAAATCATGTTGTGTTCCTTGTCTGGATTTTCCAGATTTTCACTTCCATTTATACCCAACTCCCAACAAAAATGAAGTCTGGCTTCATCTGAATTATTTAATGCTTTTCCACCCTTTTTCTCATAGTCTGCAAGCATTGTACTTTATATTCAACCTTTTAGTACCTGTTGACAGCTTTTACCTAATTCTACATATGAATGGTAAAGTGACACATACTTTTGTGTTGCTTTCCCTTCCTTGTTTGCTCTATCACTATTGTGCTGATCTGGGATTCATCTCATAGGTTCATAGGTTCATAGATGTTTACTAGGCTAATGACCACAGGGGCCTTTTTAAGCCTGGCCATGGATCCCAAATCTCTGACAAGTTCTGACACCCTTGATAAGTGGGCCTGGGAGATGAACCATTTACAAGTTACCTGTTTGCATTAGAGACATAGGTGCCAAACCAGGGATGAATTTCAGTTTTCCCATCCAATTGTCCAAGTTACACTTGAATTGGGTTAGGGAGGAACTCTGCTTCACATGGATGGGGAGCCTGTACCATAGACAGGGTAGTCTCTGGGATACATACCTATCTCTGCAGCAGGTCTTATTTATATCACAGGCAAGGTTTAAGTCTTTAGAATGGGTAATGCTGGTACTGTTTGTTTTGTGAATATGCAGGAGGTCCATCAGACTGGGGTCTGACAATGCCCTGTATGCCAGGCATAGATCTCCCATCAAAAGCCTGTAGGAGACAGAATACAGGGATAGGGCCTTGAGGCAGTCAGCATAGGACATATTACTTATGTCCTGTATTCTTTTAGTGAGGAACTTCTGTGGACATTCCAGTTGTTGGATATGCCTGGTTAGGTACATGCCAAAGGAGACATTGTACTCAATGACAGGTCTGATGAATGCCAAATACAACGACAATGACAATGAACAATGACTTCCTTGGACTTAGATACCATACCTTTGTGCAACATAAGTTGTGCAACATAGAATGATTTACTCACCATTGTAGACATGTGATGATCAAAGGCTAGATTACTATGCGTGTCCCTAAACTAAACTTCCAGACAGATTTTTACATTCATCCTTGCACCTAATCATATTTCTGTAGCAACTGTTAAATTATTGAAAGCTTTTAACAATGATCCTTTTCTACTTTTGACACTCTTCTTGCCATCATCATCATTACCAAACAATATAACCACGTGGCTACCAACAAGGAGTTAGCTCCATTCCCTACCTTTAATCAACAAACAGAAAAGGGTTGCGTCAAGTGCAAACTGGTGAATTTTAAGCACATAGATAAAGCAACAAACAGGTGAAATTACTTGCAGGCAGGCTGTGTGAATCTTGTAATTGGACTTGACCCCTGTCAGATTGCCCTCACTCTGTGCCCCACCCTGCCCCCAAATCTCACCTGCCCCCCTCTACTGCTAGATTTATACTACCATAGTCACTCCCCCTCCCTTGTTCCAATCAGCATCTCTCACTCCTCCCCTTCTTTTCTCCCAATCAGCATCTCTCACTCCACCCCTTCTTTCCTCCCACTCAGCATCTGGATTCCCCCCGCCTCTTTCCTCATACTCAGTATGTCTCACCACCAAACAGTCCTCCCACTCTGCCACACTTTTTTCCTTCCTTTTTATCATATCCAGGTAATGTCAATTCCTAAAAATGATCAGAACTCTTAATACACCAGCCTCTAAGCATACGCTGGCAATCCCTCTGCTGTCTATATTACCTATCCTTTATCTCTTCACTGCCTATGAAGGCCAATACTACCTCGGATTCCACTACCCAAATCATCACACTATTACCCCCAACTTCTCTAATAACACATCTTATTTAACTATCCCCCACACATCTAATCTTTCATCCTCTTTAAATTACCATCCAATTAAAACCCTAAACTCCAACCCCAAAGACAGACACTATCTAAAGCTTATAAATACATTTCTAAAACTCATAATTAGACTTCAGTACAACCTCATAGTAGATGTACATCCATCCCAACCCTGGCCCTTCTTCTCTTAGTGCCACTAACTCCTACAACAACACTCCCACCATTAATCTGCCACTTAATAGAACCACTAACTCTCTTCTCACCTTTCACCTAAACATTAGAAGCATAAATAATAAAATACACAACCTACACGCCCTATTAGCAGTCCATTCCCCAGATATAATGTGTCTCACAGAAACCTGGCTAAAACCTACTATTGCTGATAATGAGATATTACCACCAGGATATAACATTCACTGATTAGACCACACTACTAAAAAGGGAGGGGGAATAGCAGTTCTTTACAAAAACACACTAAGTGTTAATAGGGATTCCATATAGCCACCCCATTTAATAATGCTGAAATCCTTATAGCTAAACTTCGAATTAACCACAACAAATGGATAAATATTGTCTGTGTCTACATTCCCCCAGGTAACAATATAAGCACCCTAGACTATATCCTCCAATGGTTATCCACTACCCATCCCCAAGAAACCATTGTTCTTGGTGACTTCAACATGAACTGGTCCACCTGCTCAGCTGAATCCTCTGTCACCCATATAAATCTCTTCAGGTTCAGTCAAATAATAACTGCTCCTACTAGAATCAGAAAACCCAACAACAGAGAAAGTATTCTTGATTAGATTCTTATCAATAGTCATCCCCATTTATATAAATCTGGAACCCTCCTCGATGACTTAAGTGATCACTCTCTAACTTATATTATTAAGCATAAGGGTGAGAACTCCCACCACCTAGAAAACAGTCAGAAATACCAAGAACTTCAATCCTGTAAATTTCCAAAATGAACTTAACTCAGTCAACTGGTCAATACTAAAACATATACCACTGGAAGAGGCAGTGGCATATTTTAAAACTAAATTCCTAAACATCCTTGACTCCCATGCCCCATCAGGTAATATTAAAACTAAAACAAATACAGTGCCATGGCTCACAAAGGAAACCAAACTAAAAGTCAAATCTAGAAATAAGGCCTGGGCCATCTGGCGAGCAACTAAAGCCCCTCTTGACCAACTAAAATACCGTCAGCTTAGGAATTATACAAAAAAATCCATTCAGCAAGCCAAAAAAAGCTACTACCAAAACCTGCAGCAAAAACACCAGAACAATCCCAAAAAGTTCTGGGCAGGTATAAACCAGCTTCTTCATCCTGGCAATCTACTACTCCAACCCCAACAAATTACACCCAAAAACCCCTTGAGACCATCGCTAATGCCTTTAATAATTTCTTCACTGAAACAATCCAATCTCTCGCTAACCAACTCAATCCCATACACTCTAACTCCACCACTAATACACCCATTACTAACTCCACCACTAACACACCATCTACTCATCCCCCCTTTAACCTTCAACCTGTCTCTACCACTCTAATCCAATCACTAATCAAAAAATTGAAGCCCACCACCCTATCTGCTGATCTTCTCCCAGCAGAGTTTTTAAACATTGCTGCTGATGCCATAGCATTTCCCATATCTATCCTGATCAACAGGTCCCTAACAGTCAGTTCTATCCTCCCCATTTGGAAAATATCCCATGTCATCCCTCTCCACAAATGTGGAAGTTCTACAGAATTATCCAATTATAGACCCATTACCATTTTTTCACCACTGGCCAAAATAATGGAAAAGTGCGTCCACAAACAAATTATGTACCATCTCATTCTGAACCCAATACTGTCTGTCTCTCAGCATGGCTTTAGGCCACATCATAGCACCACCTCTGCTCTCCTTTCCTTCACCAATGCCATATATCTAAACAGAAATAATAATTTGATATCATCAGCCCTCTTCCTAGACCTCTCAAAGGCCTTTGATATGGTAAACCACCAATTACTCATCCACTCTCTGAAATCTATTTCCCTGGACAACCATACTATACAGTGGTTCCAATCCTATCTGAGTGGTAGACAACAAGCAGTACTATGGCAGGGCAAACTATCCACCCTGCTACCTCTCACCCTTGGAGTTCCTCAGGGCTCTATTTTAGGTCCTCTACTCTTTTTTATCTTTATCAATAACCTACACACTGCCATCCCAGACACAATCTGCATCCAATGCGCAGATGACTCCACTCTGATCTGCTCAGCGTCCTCCCCAATAGCCCTGCTAACCTTAACCCAGAATACATTTAACATGGTTGAAAATGGCTCTCTAATCACCGTCTTCTGTTGAATACCAATAAGACCAAACTGTTACTTTTTACCCCCATGTGTAGGTCCACCCCAGTTTCCTTTACTATAAACATCGAACAATGGTACCTCTATTTTGCCAGATAGCCACACTAAGCTCTTAGGGGTAATAGTCGATAATAATCTCAAATTCGACCTGCACATCAACAAGACTATCAAAACCGTCAATAAGAAGCTCGGCTCATTATATAGAAATAAACATTTTCTAACCCCAATAGCTAGGACCGCAATCACCCACTCTCATCTTCTCTCTACCCTTCTATATGCTTCCCCTATATTCTGTAACCTAAACAAATCAGAGCTTACCAAACTCTCTAACTGTTACTACCATATTGCCAGATTCACCACAGGATCAACATATAGGACACATCACTGCCATAACCTCAATCTCCTAGGGAGGCTAGAACTGCCAAGCTTACTTCAGTTCAATCAGCTAATAGTAGCACATAATATTCTCAACCAACCCGAAAACACCCCTGCACTTAAAATTATCATAAAACCATACAGTAACTCTAGACATTATGCTCATCCAACAAGCTGTTAGTCTAAGCATTGAAAGCTAATAACTCAGCTGGTGACTCCCTGTTTGCCAACTCTGTTGGCAAAACTTGGAACTTACTTCCAGCAGACATTACCCTGGAACCCTCTCTAAGCCTCTTTAAAAAAGGCCTCAGACAGTATTATAAAAGGCACTGGCTCTGTCCATGTACCAACCCCGATTAATCTCCATAACAACTCCCTAACTTAACAGTACTGTACTAGCTTCTTGCTCACAAATGCTTGCAGTGTCATTCTTGTTCTGTACATTACTTTGTAAATAATTGTTGCTGTAATCCATCTGTTTAATATTTTTATATTCTACTGCACACTGTTAAAATTGTGGATCCCTCTAGTGGGGCACTCCTTACTTACTTGTAATATTTGCTTGGCATGTATGTATGTTTTTGTCTGCACAATTGGAGCTTTTCTCCCCTATTAAAATTGTGCATTCCTTTTGAATGTCATACCTTTCTGACTTTGTAATACCCTTAGCATGCATGTATGTTTTTGTCTGTATGTTTGGAGATTTTCTCCCCGGGCCTCCGCTGAAAATGGACATGTATCCAGTCGGACTATCCTGGTCAACAAATGTAAAATAAAAAATAAATAAAAATAAATTATTTGACCTCACACTAATGATTTCCTTGCAACCTCTGCTACTTTTCAGAGGAGTTCATAGGTCTGAGTTTTATAGGTACTAGGCTAGTGATATCTGAGAATCTTGAGAAGTTTAGCCTTACATCTTCATAGTAGTTTTCAGCCATTATGTTTTTCATAAGAATAACCCAGAGTTGGGGAGATCGAGGATATGTTGAAACATTTACTTTTTGCCCATGTCCATGAGGGACATGACAGCTAAACCAGGGGTGAATTTATGGTTTCCCACCCATTCATCCAAATTATGTTTGAATGGAGTAAGAGAAGTTTTATTTATTTTGCAAATTAGATTGAGATTCCTTGAGTGGGTGTTTATGCTACTGCTGGACTTGCAAATGTGTAATATGTCTGACAGGATAGGGGCTGTTGAGGCTCTATTCACAAAGCAGTAGGTTCCTCTTACTAGCCTGTGGGATACAGAAAAAAAGATCAAGGCTTTGAGATGGTCTGCAAAGTTTTTTATTTTCTATCCTTGATTTCTTTCTTTTTAGTGCAAAATCTTTGAGGTTGCTCAAGGGGTGACAAATATTTGGACATGTCCATACTGAATGAGGCATTATACTCAATGACTTTGACCTAATGAGAGCCAAGTACAGTGGAATGATTACATCCCTGGACCTGGAGATCATACCTTTAGATATAAGCTGTGTGATGAAAAGCACTTCGCTAAAGTAGTGGATAAGCGTTTCATTGTTGACATAGAGTCCCAGATCCTTGACAACAGGATCAACATTCAGTTGTGTGTTGTCATTGTGTTGTGATAGTTACAACAAAAGTCACGCTTTCTGAAGGATGCACATATACATTTCTTGGTGTTTAGTTTTAGTCCATGGTTTTGACATCAGCTATTTGTTTGGGAAAGGTTGTCTTGCAGGATGTTGGTGTTCTACAGGGAGTTTATGATGGCTCCATATTTACAGTCATCTGCAGACTTGGTCAGACATAAACCCTTAGCATTAGCTTTGACCTCCAACACATAAATGTCAAAGAGTAGTGGGCTAAGGAATCAACTCTTGGATACAATAGTGATAGGTCTTTTGGAGGAGGTATAGCCACCAACCCTTTTTCATGTGTTCAGTTTGTGAGTCATTTTGCTATCCGAAGAGTTACATAGGGATTTTATAAGTAGCCTGGAGAGTCATCTATGATAATTGAGTGTGGGATGGTATTGAATGCCTTTGTAAGCTCTAAGTGTGTGGGGTGTATTGATTTGCCTTCATTCATTGTTTCTGTACACTTCTTGAAGAAGTCAACCAGGTAAAACAGACAGGATCTGCCCTTAGTGAATATGAACTGGCTTGAATCAAGAGTTTGTAAGTTACTAATGTCCTATTTATTAATTAAACAATGACCTTTCCATAACTTTACACATGAGGCTGGTCAGGCTTGAGTCCCTTGTACCTGAGTCCCTTGTGCCCCAGCCTTGTGTTTGGGGGAACGACTGTTGCAGTCCTCTAATCATCCATGTTGAAGCTTGTTTGGAGGCTGATATTTAATGACCTTTGTAGTGGGATAGACAAGTAATTTTTCAGGCTGACCAGATATATGTCACAAAGGAATCCTGCACTATGGAACAGGCTTCCCATCTATGTAAAACAGAGTTCATCCCTGACCCTGTTCAACTGATTCCTTGACAGCTAGATGAGAAATTGTAGATTTATCCCTGGTCTGGCCCCTATATCCCTTATGGACAGTGGCTATAAAGAAAAGTATTATCCTAACTAACACTTCCCACTGCAAATCCTTAGTTTCTTTCCTACTAACATACCTTCAAATACTGATGCCTATGATACTTAGGACCCACATGGATTTGTGGCTAAGCTTGTAAGGGCCCTTGTGGTCATTAGCCTAATAGCAATCTATGAACCTATTTAACTCTTGAGATATGAGACCCACCAAAAATTGAAGTTTGAAAAATTTGGCGTTACAAAAAACAAATCTGTGGTATCCCTCAAAGTCTCAGAAAATCCAGTATGCAACCTATACTGGGTCAAAAACAAACCACAAGGTAAAGTCCAGTGATCAGAAATGCTAGGCAGGTAATACAAAGTACCAAACTTGTTTATTTAGAATATACAAAGCTTTCAGGCCAATGCCGTTCCTCAGTGTGTTACATAACAAACTACTATTCACATACATTTAAACTAAAACCTTCATGACACAGCTTTGTCAGAAGAAGAAAACAATTAACTGCATATTCATATTTAAAAACATAAAATGTGTTAAAACATGAAATGTTTCCTGTCTAAATCTTACACTCTAAAATTATAATAAAATATATAAAAAGTATACATATTTGTATATTAAAGTGCATATATCAGTCATTTACAATAGTTCAACAGCATTTGTCTTTTATTTAGTGTAGGATTCAAGCTCAGTGAGGTCAACCAGGTAGAGAGTCTGATTACAGTCTCTCTATCGATTCATGTTCTAAAGTCTCTAATCTGTTATTCAGATAACCTCCTCTTATGTTCCTATGCACAATGCTTATAACTCTGAAATTAAATTCATGGTCTCTTCCCATTTCATCCATGTGTTTTGCAAGGGCATTAGTTTTAACATTTCTGCATATTTCAGATTTATGTTATGTTATACTATCCTTAAGTCTTCGTATGCACTTACCTACATAGAAGGAAGGACACTTTATGCAGGTAGCAAGGTACACCACATTAGAAGTATAGAAGATAGCATGACATTTAAATGTATATTTTACATTTGTTAATGGATCTATAAACGCAACACTATTTATGATACCTTTACAACAGGAGCAGTTAATGGATAATCCTCAGCATGAATGTGGGTGACGCTGCCAATCTCTATATGCGCTTGTAGCATGGCAGTTTTTTCTAGTACTGGTTGCAGTTTGTATCATGGCCCTGTTTGATGGCATATGTACCACAGCTTTGTGAGCTGTGGAAGCCATCATGTCATCAGCCATGAGACAGAGAGTGAATCTGCTTATGGCTGCATGCTGCCTCAATCTGCTGCATGTGTCTACCTCTGCAGGATCAGGAAGGCGCCTGTGACTTATACTCCTCAACAGTATCTCCCCTTCTGCACTAGGCTTACTAACCACTCTCCCCTTACATTTTTCTCTTAATTTGTTGTTGCAGGCCTTTTTGCCCTTGCATTGCTTTTCATGTAGATAAACATATCTATCCAGTGTGAGTATGGGTTTCCCTTTCTGCGACAGTATAGATTTATACATCTGTACAACTACTCTGTGATTCATTCTGTGCTCCCTGTGTGCTAAATATTGAAATTACTGAGCTGAATGCAGTATGGAGATATAACAATCCCCCGGATTTACTAAACTTCCATGCAGGACTAATGTAGTCCTGCATGGAAGAGGCAGTTTAAGAGGAGAAGAGCAGTGCGCCATGCATATTAATGAAGGCGCACTGCCTGAGCTCCAAATCCTACATGGAGCATGGATGAGTGCAGGAGGTGTGTCTGAGAGCAGACCTCTCAGAATAAACACGCCCCTGCAAAGTAGAACAGAAGAAAGTGTAAATAAATGAACGAGACCACTCATAGGTTTCCACATATCCCCACCAACAGTCCCCATGTATTCAACAGCAACGGTACATTTAAATAAAACGAAGAGACCCCTTTATTTTCTTTTTTCAAAACCCCGAGTACAACTAACCGTAGGTGTGAGGGTGTGCCCATCGCTTAGCTATGGTTAAAGCAGCTGAAAAGGCTGAAGAGGATAACAAGGAATATATATGCAAATGAAGCAATACAGCAATAGTGTAGTGGTTAGAGCACCCGCCTAGCAAACAGGCATTCCCGGTTTGAGCCCCACTGTAGCAGATATCATTTTCCATGGGAAATCTGTATATGGACATATTTTTACATTTTTTTGCCGTATAACCTGCATAATAACATTTAAATGTGAACTGGAGTACTGCATTAAATGCACATGTGAAGTGTCAGTGTCATAATGAATAAGGCACTAGTAAGCAAGTTTAAGCACAAATAAGCAGTAGTAAGCGTGTTTAAGTGCGTTTGCACAGGGGTAAGCATTGCCTACACAGATTAAGCAAAGTAGAAGCTAACTGAGTGTAAGAAACTGTAACCAGAGGTTAGCAGTGCTTACTGTAGTGCAAACCCGTGCAAACACACTTACAACTGCTTTAAAGTGCCTTAATCACTCTGTATCCAACGGCCCATGTTCTGCCCGGCAACAAAATAAACTGTCTCTGTAAGGCTTAAACTCAGGAACCTGCACACTATAGTCACAGTAGTTAACCACTAAGCTAACATAGCAATAGCTATGAATGAGGTATCAGCAAACTAATCCTCACCACAGGAAAATCAAACCAAACATGTGAACTGAATCTATGTACATCGTGATGTTGTATAACCTGCCACAGAACATAAATATGTGAATGGGAGTACTGCAGAAAGCATAGATTTGAGGTGTTATTGTAATAAAGTGTAGAAGTCCGCATGTCCCCATACAGTGTATGTACACATGAATCACGGATACCAGACACATATATAACCTGTAACGAAGAATAAATCACTGCCAAATAGCAAATATAGTGCTAATTAACTATTAAGCAATGCTAACTGCAGCACAGCTCAAGTTAGTAAGTGTAAGCAATGTGTAGGGGAGCCAATTCAATCTGCCTAATGGTATACCTCTTTAAACAGTGCCAACTTTATGTAAGCAGGTCTGCCCATAGCTTAGCCTTTTCAAAACTGGCCAATCACAGGGAAGATCATGAATATGGCCTTATTTAAACCCCACAGGTGGGAATACTTCCCATAACTGGTTGTAGCTTCCTACTGCAGGCAGAATGGCTGGTGTGGGTGAAGGCACTCGATTTAGAGCGCAGCACTGGGGCATCCTGGAGTCAAAAATCATGGTATGGCTCCTGGTAAAACACCATGATCAGAGACTACTGTAGGGCCAGTACCAGGGCTCACAGTATAAAATGGAGGCCTGGAACAGTCTCGCCTGTGACCTCACCAGTGCCACTGGTATCCCCCGGACTTGTGAGGAGGTCAGGCACTACCATACTGACCTGAAGAGGTGGAGGGGGGATGTACTGGAACAGTGGATCCAAGAGTCTCGGCAGATGCCCAATGCCCCAGTACTAAGTACTCATTCTACTAACTAGTAAATAATTGCCTAGCTTGTGTATACTATGGATAGGTATGGCTAAGGATCACTGCATTTTTCTGACAGCTGCAGATGAGAGGGCTGTGAACCAGCAAGCCCATTATGCTAGGCTGCAAAGGCTGCATCACGAGGCAGGTTAGCAATCAGTCTGCATGTACTGTCATAACAAATAAATATAAGAACCTTAGAAAGTGTTGTACCAGTAGAAATAAATGTGTAATAGTCTGTGGATAAAGGTATAACCCTTGGAGTGCTTCTGTTTACTCTTCTCTCATATGTTGGTGATCTGTTCCATACTATAAATAGTACTGTTGTATCTTAAGCAGTGTCACCCAAACCATGGTATGCAGATAAAATGGGTATGAAGTCCTGCATAACAATGTTGGAAGTGCCAAGAGGTCAGTCATATTGTACAAGTTAGGGAGACTTAGATAAAAAACAGTCAAAAGCTTTACATCAATTCCCTGATAACAGTGTACTGTGATGTTAGATATAATATTTTGTCACACACAGCAGAGGTTTGAATTCTGGGAGTGCTACTAAGTTGTATGCAGAGTCATATCCCACAACTGTACAGATTTTGATACAATGTTCAGATAGAAAGCTGTATGCATAATTACATCCAACAACAGTACAACATTTGCTAGAATGTTCAAATTGTAAGTTGTATGCATATTCATACCCCAAAAATGTTCCAATCTGTCCAGCATGTCCAGATAAATGGCCCATATCACCAGCTTGGTACCCTGGTCCCCTGAAAATCCAGTGTGATGATCCAAGAAATGTAGACAGCTGTCAATGACATATAACTGATAGTCAAACGTGTTCATAGTCAGAGAATGTATATGGAAACAAACCTGTCATTCTAGCACCTCACCCAAAGTGTATGACAGCAATTCTCAACATATGTTGCATTAACACCTGCAGCCTGTCATGCCTGTATGTAAGACACAGGTCACGTATATAATAATTTATAAACATACCAGAGTACAATATAAGGCCATTGTGTAGTGTAATAATACATGTAAGGGAAAGACCACTGCAGTGACTAAGAATGTTGTGAAAACTACAAGGATATATTAGTTGTTAATTGAACTCTCTTTCTCTCCACTACTATATGTGCATACTAACCCAATGACACTCCTCAACTGGTATGTTTACACTCCAAACTTTTGTTGGGACATATGTCCTAATGGTTTATAAATATTCACATTTGTTTCTATGCATGTGCCATGTTAAATAACACCCATATTGGTGGCCTGTTGCCATCAATGAAACCTGCATGCTCCTGTAATGGCCACTGTTGTTCCATATATGCATGTGTACTGCTTGCTCTGCAACTGTGTTAAATCTGGTATGTTGGGTTAATGAGAATACCTATGCATGCTGTTATAACTAATCCTGAATGCTGTTGACTGTTACTAACCCATATCTGTCATAAACCTATGACAACACAGCTCATATGGGAAGGCCGGTCCCAGCGGACCCACCTGTCCCACCTCAGCTGGCCATGGCACCAGGCACCAGCACATCTGGGGCCCAGCCTGGGACCTCCTCTTCTGTGGGCCCTGCGCCACCTTTGGGTGGAACCACTGCAGGGGATGGGGCTCAATCCCCCTCGGAGTGGGTGCGGAGGGGAACCTGTCACCCATCAACAGGTCTGAGACGTGGTGTGTAGGGAGCTCGATCTGGAGTATCGAGAGTGGCTACGCCAGCTTGAGGGGCGAGTGGCACTATTAGACGGTGAGCCTGCTCCTCCTACACAACCCCCAGCACAGCCACCTTCGGGGCCGTGAAGGTGCAGTGGTGACTGCCCATGGTTGGGGACCTCAGTCCCACTGTTTCCAGTTGGAGGCTCATGGGCTTGCGACTTCCAAACACCCCTCCCCGTCCAAGGTGTTTACCCCCCACATGTGTCATATACCAGCCTTGTATGTGTCTTGTGTGTCTTGTCTGTTAACCTACCCAACCTATCTCCCAAAATATACCTACTACCCCTCCTCAACATCCCACTCTCACCTGAAAAAAAAAGGGCAATCTGTTCCCACAAAAAAATCTTGCTCCGTACATTGCTGTCCATTTCACATGTGTGTCCACTGGACACATGTAATCTGGTCTAATTGGCATCACAATGAATATATGTTGTCCTCACCCCTCTCCAGGGGTTTGAGGATCCAAATGTACCTGCAAATATAGTGTATATGCACAGCTGTTGCTGTAGAATAAATGGGCAGCTACGGACCTTTCCTATACCCTTCCTGCACATGCCTAGCTATTTTCCCTACTGTCTTTCCCACTTTGTGCCTTGTTTTTTACCACTTTTCTATCAACCCCTTTTTCTTTTCTTTTAAAGGAATTAGTGCAGGGGTAAGTGGCAGTAAGCACTGTTGAGCAGCGGTAAGCAGGTTTGCGTGGGTTTGCATGGGGGTAAGCTATGCCTACACAGGTTGAGAAATTTGAAGCTAACTGACTGTAAGAAAACATAAGCAGAGGTTGGCAGTGCTTACCATCCCGCAAACCCACTCCAACCCACTTACAACTGCTTAAAAGTGCCTTAATCACTCTGTAGCCAACATCCCTTGTTCTGCCCAGCAACAAAATAAGCTGCCTCTCCAAGGCTCAAACTGAAGACCCTGCACTCCATACACAAAGTGATTTACCACTAAACCATAGCAGATATACACAACCTGAAGTTTTCACAAACATATCATGCAGCACAATCCGTCAACAGTACAGGAAAAGTATTAATATCATACCACACAACTTGTTAATGCAAGAAGTCTGTACAAAGTATGCCACACTGTGGGTACAAATAGGGATATATTTCAACTAATGCTCTAATACACTTAAAATGTTGCTAGTTACGCAGTTATATGTATTAGAACACATATGTAGAAGGAGATGAAGTCAGAAACACAAAAGTGTTGGCACTAGTTACTGACTTCAATGCTGTGATCATCCATGACAATTGCCAAGTGAATGAGGAACAGGCCAAAATATGAGCCGAACATGCATGGATATATGGACAGATATATATTTGTAAATGTAGACAGATAGACAGCTATATGTAGATAGATATATATATATTAATGTATGACTCACAAATAATCATATAACATCAATTGTATACAGAAACATACATATGTTCATATGTATGTATATATATATATATATATATATATAGAGAGAGAGAGAGAGAGATACATATATATAGATATAACCATATGACATATATATATATATATATATATATATATATATATATATATATATATATAGGTACATACACATATACACACACAAAAGGTATCAGTAGCCATACATATGTAGAAGTAGTGTGGAAGTACTGGGTGCAAAGTATATCCCTCATCCACAAGTCCTTTAACTGCCACCTGTGAAATGTGTAGTGTGGCAACCATTCCTACAAATGAGAATACTTACATTAAACATATACCCACCCACAATTCAAAGGACATGACACGACACACAGGTATGCATACACAGATAACCTTTACTCGTGTACTATACAATAATGTATGCCAGTACTTACACCACATAAGGTTTGAAATATGTAATCAGTGATGAATGCAAGTCCCACACAAAACAGTAGATGGAAGCAATGTGTATGTATACCATACTATGCTGTCCAGGCCAAGGTCTTCAATTAGTACAACAGTAGAAACAGGATTTGCTTTCAGTATACATAACAATCAACAATAACAGATGTAGTTCAGCAGTCTCCAATTACATCCTGTAGTCAAGCCCTGGGGGGAAAGTAGCACTTGTGTTAATGTCACAGTATCTTGTACATAACATTGCTTAGCCTAACATCTCACTATCACACTGAATGACCCTCATCTTAACAGTTATATCCCTGAAAAGGTGTCATAGCCTAGGTTAATGGCATAGAACCCCCCCCCCCCCCCCCGTAAAAGGCTGTACAAGGGGAAGGAACACTGTGTACCACACACTTACCTCTGGAATGAACAAGGGCACATATGAACTTCCTAACCAACTTGTACTTCAACAGCTCTTAATAGCTTATAAGATTCTATATCAGCCAGCCAACACACCAATACTTTCTAGCCTTATTTCACCATACAATAACCTGAAACAACTACGTTCTTCAAATAAACTTCAGATTAATATTACCAAACCCAATAATTATGCAGGCGACTGTCTATTCTCCAACTCTGTTGGAAAAATATGGAATAAACTACCCTTTGATATCCTATCTTTGACCTCTTTCCTACTTTTTAAAAGTCAACTGAAAATTTATCTCAATAAACATTGGCTTTGCTCCTGCACTAATCCAGACTAACCTCATTTTTTTTCCTTCACCCTTTCCCTTGTTAACTTTCACTGCAAAAAAAAAAAAAAAAAAAAACCTTGTAAATATATGTTGTCATATGACTATAGTAAAAAAAAAAAAAAAAAAAAAACCTTATGTTCAATTTATATTATCTGTTTAACTTGTTATAACTACTTATGTTTCTAATGTAACCTTTTAATGCCTTTTTATGATGATACTTGTTACAACTAGTGGAGCTTTTCTCCCCGGGCCTCTACTGAAAATGGACATATATCCAGCTAGACTAGCCTGGTCAACAAATGTAAAATAAAATAAAATAAAATAAAATGTGTTCTCCAGCTGTTGCCCCCATATATATGGACTTGGCCCAACAGTTGGTGTGGGAGTCCAGGACATGACTGGGATGTTAGCAGTAATGTTAGCGGTAAATAATGATAGGCCATTACCTAACAACCCTTCCTGTATCACAGCAGAACAAAGACTGGCATATATGTGGAGGACAGAGGCAAGAACATAGGGCCATATTTGCATTATTGCTGTTACACACCCTGGAAATTTCTGGTATTACAGGATTTGTTGCAGCATACCCTTATGCAGGAATACGATATTGAAATACAAATGGATGGAGCCATGTACTGATAGCACTCAACAGACAGAGTGCCACAGATATATCTGGGACAATACCTGTGTGGTGCACAGACAAAACCTAACAGCCAATCCCCCTGGTATCATACGGATAGGCCCACAGTTGAGAGCTATGCAGACAGACAACATTCCATGAAAAAGCAACAAGATTCAGTGCACACAGCAACACTACTCACGCTGTCTGTAGGTCTGGAACATTACCCAAATGTGGATTTGGCCTGTGTCTGCAGGTTCTGCTGTAAGAGGCATTGCTACCTGCTGTCTGTAACACTGATGTCCACACACAGGAAGGATGTCATCCATACTGGAAAGGTGAAGGGACAACGCCCACAGTAGGCAGCAATTTAAAGTACAGGGTTGCCATGACAGTGGTTATCTGAAGTACTACACAGCAGGCTGCATGCAATTAGCAACTGGTGGACACTGTCTGGTGCAGAGGCCACCACCTGATCAAGTGCAATACCAACAAAAGCATCCTGCAATCTATTCAAACTAGCTCAATCACTCTACTGGAGAGACTGAGAGAGAGAGAGAGAGAGAGAGACAGAGACAGAGAAACTTCAAGAAAGGTCACAAAGCTCAGGGTTGTGTTACAGCAGAAAAAACATAACAGGTATGGAAAACAGATATGCATTTACTTGCATGTAGTATATGGCATAGAATAATAGGATGTATAATGTGAAAGGATGTATATGTGCCATCTGTAATTGTTCCTGTAATGATGTAATGCTCAACAACTGCACTGGACAGTAGTGTCAGTCCCTGTGGGCAGTGGGACATACCTGTCAAATGTGTAGATCAGCAGTGAATGGCAAAGATGAGACCCATGATATCTGTGTTCTGTAAATTACTGTGGCCAGTGGCTGGTGGGGTATTAATACTGCCATGATAGACGCATGGGTGAGAGACCACACCACCTTCAGGATAGTCATGTAAAAGTGTAGCATAGCATGCCCAACTGCCATAGCAATATAATATGTTTATCTAAAGTTTGTCACCATATATACCCCCCTAATGTTAGACTGTGTTCACATGTGTAACCTGCCTGTGTTGCAGCAAGGCAGAACAGTTCAGCTGTGAAGTAAAGAGAGTTACATGAGTGTGGTCCAGATGTTTGTATGCACCCCACATACAGATACATATATGTGTGATACATATTCACAGCTGTGGATGTCTACAGAACCTCGGACAGTTATACATTTATATAGGTATATAAACATATATGCACATATGTATATATATATACACATATATATATATATATATATATATATATATATATATATATATATATATATATATATATATATATATATGTATACCGACATATATATGTATACAGGCATATATATATATATATATATGTGTGTGTGTGTGTGTGTGTGTGTGTGTGTGTGTGTGTGTGTGTGTGTGTTTATGTCTATATATATATATATATATATATATATATATATATATATATACATATATATATATATATATATATATATATATATATATATATATATATATGGTTCCCTATCAGAAGCCTGAAACACTATAAGCCTGAAAATCAAAATCCTGAAACCAAAAGCCTGAAAATTCAAAATCCCGAAAACCCAAAATCCTGAAACTCAAAATCCTGAAAACACAAAATGGACATACTGACGTCATTGTGGCTTTGCTATTGTTAGCCCTGTGGTGTTAGGTCATGCGTTGGGTTCAGGTAAGTGTGCGGTTGGTTTTATGTTAGGGTTAGGGGCGGTTTAAGTGAGTTAGGGTTAGGGCGCAGGTTAGGCATGTATGCAATAGTGACAAATATTGGGGTTAGGGGCGGTTTAAGTGAGTTAAGGTTAGGGCATGGGTCAGGTGAGTGTGCGATAGTGACGGACCTTAGGATTAGGGTTAGGGTCAGGGTCAGTTGGTAGATATTAGTGTCTTTATAGTGACATATTAGCATTATTTGTGTTTTAGGGTGGCCACGGTGGTGCAGTGGTTAGCATTGCCACCTCACAGCAAGAGGTTCTCTGGTTCGATCCTCGACTGGGGTGCCTTCTGTGCGGAGTCTGCATGTCCTCCCTGTGGTCGTGGGTTTCCTCCGGTGCTCGGTTTCCTCCCACATCCCAAAGACATGCTGCAGGTGGATTGGACACTCTAAATTGGCCCTAGGTGTGTGTGTGAGTGTGCCTTCTGTGGAAGGTTGGGCGCTGGGCTGGCAACTCGACACCGTAAAACTCTACTGCCATTCAATGTGCGGACAGGTGATCCGCTGTGGCGACCCCTAACCGGGATAAAGCCGAAAGAAGAAGAAAATTAGCATTATTTGTGTTTTCAGGATTTTGAGTTTCAGGATTTTGGGTTTTCGGGATTTTGAATTTTCAGGCTTTTGGTTTCAGGATTTTGATTTTCAGGCTTATAGTGTTTCAGGCTTCTGATAGGGAACCATATATATATATATATATATATATATATATATATATATATATATATATATATATATATATATATATATATATGTATATCTATATCTATATATATATATATATATATATATATATATATATATATATGTATATATTATGTATATATATATATATATATATATATATTTATATATATATATATATATATATATATATATATATATATATATATATATATATATATATATATATATATATATATCTATGTCAATACATGTCCCCTGCCATGACATGTGAGAGAACATCACACATCAATACACAACATACCTACACACCAGTACATGGCTGCAAGATGGAGTGTGGAGTGTGGTGTGTAACCCATGTTGGGAACACATCGCAATTGTTTTAGAAGGTGGGATATATATGTTGGTGAAGGGTATTAGGCACATATTGGTATGTAGGTCTGGTTGGGTGACAAACAAGACAGCATACAGGGCTGGTATATGACACGTGGTAGTTAAACACTGTGAACGGGTAGTTACATTTGGAATGTGGAGGCCATTGAGCCCCCACATGGGAACAAAGGGAACATGGTGCCCACCCATGGATAGTCACAACAGCATCTACATGGACATAAAGGTGCCTGGACTGTGGGCTGGGCAGGAGGAACATGCATGTCGAACTTTGTGTGTGTGTACTGCATGCCTCCAGGTGATGTAGCTCTCTCTGTGGAGCTCCCTATGAACAAGACCCTGGACTTCACTGGGTGACAGACATATGTCTTTGTGTGCTCCATGGGGGGGCACCATCCCCTGAGGTGGTTCCACATGAAGGTAGTGATGGAACAGTTTATAATGAGGTTCCATGGTGGGTCATGGATGTGATGTTGACTGGTAACATGTGTACATTAGGAGGGAGTGGTGTTCCTGCTGGCAAATAACCCCTACACATACTGGTGTGTAACTGTCATGGAACATATGTGGGTTGTACTAGTCCACACAATCCCAGACAATGTCCAACAGCATGCATAGATATCCCCAATATTACAGAATGGCAGATGTGTAGCAATCACATAGCAGGCATACCACATGCATATGTGGAAACATAGTGGCAGTGACAATGGCATGCAGGTGAAATACTCTGTAACAGCCCAGCAACTCTAATATCCCCACAGGGAGCATGTCTATAAACGGGTCTACTTTATTTAAATGAAAATGCGTTACATCAAACAGCACTCCATCGACACATATACACTGAACCGCAAAATAATCGAACGCACGAAACCGCAAAACTCAAAATACCAAATTGTCATACTTGGTCAACCCCACCGCCCGAAACATACTACCCACCCAAACAAATTAAATAAACCACAAACATACACCAACCAAAACCCTACACTAAGCCCCACATACACCACTATCTATGCACTATCCTTAACCCCTCCCTAACCCTAAGGTCCGTAACTACCACACACTTACCCTACGGAGCTATACCCAAACAAAATAAATAAACCACGCACATACACTAACCAAACCCCTACCTCAAACCCTACACTAAACGTTAAATACATTACCCATCTTACATTACCTATCTATGCACTTACCTTAACCCGCACCCTAATCCTAACCCTAATGTCCGTAACTATCGCACACTTACCTTACGGATCTGTAGCTCAGATGGGCCAATCAAAACACTTTGACATTTTGTATTTCGCGGTAATTTCGCGGTTTTGTGCATTCAATTATTTTGCAGTTTGGTGTATATGTGTCGATGGAGTGGTGTTCGACGTAACGTGTTTTCATTTCAATAAAGTAGACCCCTATAAACACATAGCAGAAAGTGTTGTACAATAGAATATATGACCCAATGGTACATATACTGGAGACATACCACTAGTTTTGTGTGAACATTAAGTTGGAGCTGATATGGTGGCGTGAGACTGATATATGTATTGTATTTTGGTAAACGTGCCATATGAGTTGCTCAGATATATTTCCATCATTATGTCTTTCAGGGAGTATGGTGCACCTGAGGAATCCCACCTACAGTGCCACTGAGGATGAAATTATAATCACCAGCATCATCCAGAACTACCAGCTGTTGTTCTCACGGACAAGCCAGGACTAGCAGGCACGAACAGCCATGTGGAATGATGTGGTCTGCAGGGTGAATGAGGTGGGGATGCACAGCCGTACATATGAGCAGGTCCGCCACCATTGTAGTGACTTTCTCCAACATGTACTTCACCGTGCCGCTGCCGTTTGGGGTGACCACCTTGCAACAGGGGGGGCATAACATCCATCCCCCCTCACCAGAGTGGAGGAGCTGCTCATGATCCTGGTAGCTCCTGCCTGCCTACAAGAGCTACAGACTTATACAGTCATGGAGGTGGGTGCTACACACACACCAGACATGGAGCATGCAGGTAAGGTTCCAGGGCATATCAGTAGACTACTGTAGTGTACGCATCTGTACAGGTAGATCATGCATATGTGAGATGTGGGGTCTGTTGCTGTGTAGTACTGATAAGCAGTAATGCATAATCTGTAGTACTGTGGACTTCAGCTGTTGTTGTACTGTAATATTGCAGCCACCCTGTAGCAATGCCACAGCTGTGGCCACCGACATCAACTCTATCTTATCTCTATGTAGGTACCTCTGGGATATCAGCAAGGCAGCAAGCAGATGTTGGTGAGTATGGTTTAAGGTTGTGCGTGCCAATTCACTGTGCATGTCTTAGCTAAGGTGTAGGCCATATACACATCTAACAGACCTACCCATAATGCATGCTGTACATGTGCACTGACAGAGCACACACCTCACTAATGGGATTACCAGCTTCAAACACATGTAATACACAGTCCATCTCAGACAACTGTGGCTACACTCCAGTGCACATTGCCTAGACAGCTCACATTTGCCCAACATACACAGCTATGTCATACACCGAGCAGTTGAACATGCTACACATAAATATATCCCACTCTCTCTGCAAACACATGCTTCAGGGTCCTAAACCTCATCAACACATTACACAGAACATACTGGAGGGATAGGGCCCTGTCTCTGGGAATTCCCACACTCTGGAATGGACTACCCATACATGTCAGGCAATGCTACTCATTGGCCCTCTTTACAAAAACACTTGACAACTGGATGGGAAATGGGGAATTCACCCTGGGTAGTATGTCTGTGCCACAGCCTGACAGGGGCACAGGGGAATAACATTAGTGGGTGGTGCATGGCTGGGAATCCCTTTGGCTAGGCTTATGTAGGCCCCAGGACCAATAGACCAGTACTCACCTATGAACCTATGTGTACCACAGGCAACATCAGCCAGGGCTCAGTAATGGTCAATAATGGTGTCTACACTCACCATAGGTACATTGTGTCTGTGATCAGTCTAACAGTAGTCTGTCACTCATACATGCACCACCCATGATGACATCTGTGAATACACATCAAACATTCACTAAGCACATGTGTTCACATGTAATCCAGAAACACACAGAGGCTGTGAGCAGCAGTGGAAACACAACTGACACACAGATACACATCCTGCAATGGTGTGTACACCTGTAAGGTATGGTGCACAGTACATGTCAGGGTGCTGAACAGATACACAGCAATGCTGTCGACATGGGTGCAGTGAGTTCCAGGGGGAGGGCCATCGCCTACTAACAGAAGCCATGCATCACAGCCATGTATAATGTTGGTAACAGGGATTGACTACAGTTGCACTGCATGCTGTTGAACACCACATGTCCTGCATGCTGACATGTGTGTGTAATTACAGGTTTGTGTGTGATACTGTACTGCACCATCACCTGCTATTGTGTGTGTTATGGGGGTGCGGGAGCTGTCTGTAGGTGCTGTCTGGTGGAGTATATGGGTTGCCATGTATGTCAACTGCATGTGTGCATGTCTGTGTGTGTGGCCATGTCTGCACACATGTGTGTGTGTGTGTGTGTGTGTGTGTGTGTGTGTGTGTGTGTGTGTGTGTGTGTGTGTGTGTGTGTGTGTGTATGTACTGTTTAGCGGTAATGTACAGGTCTTACAGTCTTTTCCCTGTTTTCCCCTCACAGGTGGTGAGGTGGGGCTGGGTCCTCCCTGCAGAGAATATGATGTCACTGATACAGACGGTGACCATGAGAATAGGTGTGTTGAGGCACAGGAAGGGTCATCAGGGGCTGCCGCTGGGCCCCCAGTTGACATCCCACACGTATCCACCCCATCCATGCACACAATCACACTGCCTCTGCATACCTCATTACCTTTGGCCTTAGCTGAGGGACAGTCTATGCTTGGCATTGGCCAGGACAGTGTGGTATCTATGGCATGTGTGTCAGGACACAGCAGCCATAGCTGGTTGTCTGGCGGGGTATCACATAGGCAGATGTTCATGGGTGCTCATCAGAGCACTGCTGGTCATCATGCCCCTGGCAGATGTGCCACATCTATATCAACCACACGCATGTTCCAGGCTGTCATGGAGGCACAGGCACGAATGTAACGGTACACTAGGCAGGGTCTAAGGGTGAGGAGGGCTAATCACACCTCTGTAACTGACAGCATCCATGACCTAGCAGGTGTCATCCTTAATTACACTGAGGGCATGGATAGACGGTGTGGTGAGACATTGGATCTCATCCACAATGGCATGTTCATGCATCAGGACAGCACAGGACAGTTGCGATTGCAATGTGGATGTATGCCAGCAACACCAGCAGCTGGAGGTCACCATGGATGTCCCACCAGTCACAGCCGCTCCTGTAGTGGCAATACCAGCCCCAGCACTGTGGGGTGGTGCTCCCCACAGATCATCAAAGCAGACCACGTGCACATGGCCCTGGCCAGTCCTAGTTGGGAACCTGGATCCAGTGGACATCTGTCAACCTCGGGGACAGTACTCGATCTGGCTTTGTACCTGATACTGCCTGTAGCACCCCTGTCAGGCACAGGTCCCATGTTCATGGCCAGAGATGGTGAACTGCAAACCCTGCCAGGTACAGTCTGCAGCTGTCTCACAATTCCCTGTATTGGGCAGCCACATGGAGGAACTGTGTGCATGCAGACATGCACACACACACACATAAACAACAAACCTAGGGCAACCACATGCCTGCACATATGACATCACCAGTGGCCTATAACAGTACTCAGCCCCCTCACACACACACACACACACACACACACACACACACACACACACACACACACACACACACACACACACACACACACACATGTTGTCAATTATATGGCTCAGCTTAGGCCTCTGGCAAATCAACAACACACCCTGTGCATATGATGATACCTGTGCCACTCCCTGACATCCATAACATCGATGCAGGATCAGGGTAACATGGTGCTGATGCACAGGGTGATTGTACAACAGTGTAGCAATTGAATGATGTGTAGCATGTTGTCAGCAGTAAAGTGAAATGCTAATATCTTGGAAGGTGTAGCTGTGCAGCCTTGATGCATCATAGCTGTAATTAACGATGTTGTATTGTTGCAACCATTATCTAGTCTGATTGTGTTGTGTTTGTCCATGTGCCACATGGCTGATGGGTGTAGTGGTGTCAGCAGGCCTTCTACAGTGGACACCAGTAAGTGTAGTGGGTGGAACACATGCCATGGCTGGGTACAACACACAGAGTCTTTGGTTTGGATGCAGTACAGGTACAAGACTGTACACATGGAGGTATGTCCCCATGCAGGTAACACATCTGTTGCACATGTAATCCCATCAAGACAGGATAGGCACAACCACACATTGCTATATATGCAGTCTGCAATGTGGATGACATTGAACATGCTAACAGCAGGGTGTATGTCCCTCCCCCCACTCTACTGAGATCCTCACCTCAGTATCATGTGTGTGCCAGTACCAGTGGCATAGCCCTACCCTTAGGAGGGTGTGAGGTGCTCAACTTCTGTGAATGGTGTAAACAAAAACTAACAACCTGATTACATACACTGTACAGTATTACAGACAGCTATGTGGAGGGATAGATGCAAAAGTAACTGCAATAATGGCGGATGTGTCCACAACAGCCACACCCAGTGAGTTATAGCAACCCCAGTAGTGCTGCACACCTCTACAGTATGGAGGAGGGCATTAACACATCTGTGACTTGTGAGGGACTGTATGTCCATGGGATGGCACCTGTGAAATGTTGGCATTTGCCAAGCAGTCCTGGTGGAAACATATTCTGTGAACGGAGGTAAAGCCCTTAACAGCTACACACATTCCTACATGTGGGATGGTGTACAAAAGCCTGCTATGATCTACATAGGCATTGTGCACCTCCTAACCCTCATCTACACCTGTCATGATTGGGTAAAGGAGATATACCAGGTTCAGGTTATATTCTCTACCTTTGACAAGTCCAACATTGGTGGGGTCCTGTGTGTTAAGATTACCAGTAACATTGGCCATGGGTTCATTGTTGATATGTTCCAAGTCCCTGCAGACCAGGGTCATCAGGTTACTGGGTGATAGTTCCCAGCTGACATGGTGGATTTGTGGTCGTCCTTGCCAACATTGGTGAATCCATTGTTAAGTGTAGGCCTATTGAATCATATGAGGGATCCCAGCTACTTACTGCGCCTGCCCAGGGGGTTCCCCCAAGCATGGCAAGTCACTTCACTGTACTGCATGATATGTTAGTAATGCCAGCCTGATATCCTACAGGTGGGATGGAGTACTGTTAACATGTACTGCCCTTGTCATATAGGGTCCTGGTTATGGGATCTGCTAAGGTTGGTAGTGTATTGCATGCCAGATGTGTTTGGCTGGGGGGGGGGATACCAATCCATTCCAGATGTATGTTGTTTGGGTCTCTCAAACCCATTAATGGTGCATGTGGACATATATGTTTTGGTTACATTCCCAGTTTCATCTACAGATGTATGTCCATATATACCTATATAGATATATATTTTTTCACCTTTGAAAGGGAGACAATCATTTCTTCGAATGGCTCTTTCTGCATCTGAAAGGAAAAATCCATCATTTCTTACTGCACCACAGTTCAAAACACAACAGTTCTAAAGGCACCTTTGCTGACTCTCGAACTGCAAGTTGGAATACATATTGTGATATACTAAGTCTGAGTTCACACTACAGTGGGGATAGGCAAATATTCCCCATCCCAACTATAGTGCCATCCACACCAAATTGCCAAATCTGCAATAAGCGAATGCATAGTGACATTCGCTCATTGCACATTTGATGCATTTTTTGCAAGATTGTGCAATGTTGAGAACATACATTTGGCCT